>NW_028141838.1:0-14081 GCF_030444845.1 Prenolepis imparis
AAGCAGTGGTATCAACGCAGAGTACTGACCGCTTGGCTTTTTGCCCCGCGATTAGGCTGGGGTGGACCCGCGTCGTGACGACCACGTCACAATATACATATATTAAATGAATATTGAATTAATAAAAAACAAATATTAAATAAATATTATATCCAAGAACTCCCTCGAAGACTCGATTATTATTATTATTATCGTTATTTAATGGAAACCCCGCGACCTTCTAAAAGGGTTCTAAAACACTCGCAGAATCGTCGGAACCGGCCGCTGAGGCGAGAAGCGGCTAGGGCTACGGCCGACGCATTTCCAGACAGCCAATCGTGAGACTTAATAGAGCGACTAATTATCGATATTAAGATAATTAATCAACACCGTCGATAATAACCCTGGCACACCCACCTCGGACACTTCCCGTTTCTCTCCTATTTCCACATCGGAACCACCACGCGTTCCCTCTCCTATTCTGCCGAACTATTCCCCCTCTCCCCCTGCTTCTGCAGAACCTCTCGACTCCCCGCGAACTCCTTCTCCTCTTTCTCCCGAATCCGCTATACCTCAGCGGGTTTCTTCTCCTCACCCCCCTGTTTCCTCAGGAGACGCCGATTCTCCGCGGAGCCCTTCTCCCCTTCTCCCCTTCTCCCCCCTGGTTCACCCGAACGCCCCGATCCACCTAGGTCTCCGTCTCCAGCTCCCTCAACCATCAACCTTGAAGATTCTCCTCCCTCCTCCCCAATGCCCTCTGAAAATCGGGAACATCTAGAGGAGTTTGAAACAATAGATATCGGCGACGGCGATTCTGACGAATCGGAATCGCCCACCAAGCTCACATACGAGCAATTTAGAGCTTGGTTAATAAATCAGCTCCCAGGGATACGAAAAGTCCCTGAGGGAGCTTTTACCATTGGTCCAGGCCCTGTAGACCATGAGGCCTTACGAGAATTTTTAGAAAATACTAGCAGAAATAACATCATTCCCTGGTATGTTCCCGATCGCAGATATCCTTTAGCCGTCCCTGCACACCTCCTCTTACGAACTTATCCCCCCTCCACCGTCCATATTCAGGAATTGCCATGACCCTCGCATACACATTTTTTGTATCTATTAGTTATTTAATAAAACTATTGTAATTACCAATCGGGGCCCTAAAATTTAAACAATGACTCCCTCCCCTCTCTCCCCCGATTGAAGACCTCCGTATCTATGTATCACCCGCGATCCATACACACACACACTCACACTTCCATTTGCGAACATCTCCGATTATTATTAATATCATTATGTACAGAATTTCGTCTGCTGCATTATTAAAAATAAACTTATAATAGTAACGTAAATGGTTTCTGTTAATATATTGTATAACCCGTTCCCACTCATTCCCGTAAACCTAGATCGCACAAGGTCTCATCCTGAGCAAAAGAGATTAGATTCTCTTGGCGAAAAGGGACCATCGAGCGAACGGCCCTTTAAAAAGTGTAAAAGCGACCCTTGCGGTCATTGACCTATTTGGGCTCAGACGTTCGTTCGACTCGAACAGACGTGCCGCATGCGTTTGTTCGAGAAATAAGTAGTTACGCCCTCCCTTTGACTCTTCCCTACTTGAGTCTGGACGTAACACATTACACACCAGAATTTGCAGGTAATATTATTTTATTATGTCTCTTTCTTATGACAATATATACTCGTCAAAAAAATTATCGCAACACGTAATCAATATCAAAATTTAGCATAAATTCAAATAAGCGTATCTCCGCGAAAAATTGTCGTATTTCAAAAATTTTTTTTTTGTTTTAAAGGGTAAAGTCTCTACTTTAAGGAACTTCCGTTCGATTTTGATTTTGTTCTCTCCCCCTTTCTCCATCCCTTTAAAAGGAGGGACGTGTTTTTTTTCAAAAAATTGCATAGTTTGACGAACTCTACTGAGTGTACTAAATTTTTTCCGTAAATATCATCATTACTATCGTAAAATATGGACTTTTCTCTACAAATTTTAAAAAAAATTGAATACCGTACGATTTTTTTTCGCGAAGTTACGGCGTATCAAAGTTACCTATGCATTTTTGCCTATATATTCAATTACCGCCAACATTAGCATTACCCGATGGGCACTACGGGGAGGTTGCTGGTCGGATTTTGTCCATCGTGTGTGTGTGTGTGTGTGTGTGTGTGTGTGTGTGTGTGTGTGTGTGTGTGTGTTGGGGCAGGGATATATGTGTTCGTATTTAAAATTGTATATTTCTGCCTCGTCTTCAGATGACCTCTTGCAGGCGCTCACGCATATTAATGCAGGCTCTAATTGTGGGTTGCAGAATTTCGAACCATATTCGATGTAGGGCTGCTTCCAATTGCTGGAAATTGGTTGGTAGTCTTTCAAAATCATGCAGCCATCTTCACATAAAAGGACATCCGAAGACGAGGCAGAAATACACAATTTTAAATACGAACATATCCCTACCCCAACACACACACACACACACACACACGATGGGCAAAACCCGACCAGCAACTTCCCCGTAGTGCCCATTGGATAATGCTGATGTTGGCGGTAATTGAATATATAGGCAAAAATGCATAGGTAACTTTGATACGCCGTAAATTCGCGAAAAAAAATCGTACGGTATTCAATTTTTTTTTAAATTTGTAGAGAAAAGTCCATATTTTACGATAGTAATGATAATATTTGCGGAAAAAATTTAGTACACTCCGTAGAGTTCGTCAAACTATGCAATTTTTTGAAAAAAAAACACGTCCCTCCTTTTAAAGGGATGGAGAAAGGGGGAGAGAAAAAAAATCAAAATCGAACGAAAGTTCCTTAAAGTAGAGACTTTACCTTTTAAAACAAAAAAAAATTTTTGAAATACGACAATTTTTCGCGGAGATACGCTTATTTGAATTTATGCTAAATTTTGATATTGATTACGTGTTGCGATAATTTTTTTGACGAGTGTATTTTAAGTATATTTTATTTTAACATTTTATAACGTACTTATTTTAGCACGTATAGTAAATGTAACATGCGTACTGCATAATATTACTAAGCAATATAATGTTGCAAAATATGAAATATATAGAGAAGAAAATATAGAGGCTGAAGAGATCGAAATATAGAATGCTAATATGCGTGCAAGAGGGAATGTTGTTCGAGAAACATTAATACAACAATATTTTACGTAAACATATTTTTATTGTACGAATATAAAATAAATTATTATCTTTGTGATAATTTACTTAATATTTATTTATTCTTATATAAAACATTTACTTACATTAAAAAATAAATACCTTTGAATATTGAACATATATACATTGACATATTGAAAAAAAATTATGCTGAATATAAAAATAATATGAAAAGAAATTGCACAATACATAAATATTATAAAATAAAAAATCCTAAACAAAAATATTTTTATTCTAAGCAAAAGTTTATGAGCTCTTTAAATATTAACTATATATTTTCTTCTTTTTCGTTATGAGTTTATTTTATCCGTAAATATTAATACTTTTCTAATTTTAATTAAAATTCTATACTTTTAACATATTAGAAAAAAATTTTTGCCATGAATTGTAAGAAATTAATTTAAATGAAAATAAGTAAAACATTAAACAAAAAAATTTAAATAAAATTAATAACACATTAATTTATAAAATAAAATGTTAAACAAAAAAACATTAAACAAAAAATCAGGCAGTGTACGATGTTACATAAAGTATTAAGTAACAAAACAAAATAACTGTTTAATAAAGTACTGATTTTAACGAAAATTTGGTTAATTATTCGATGACAAAGCACTTAAGTATATTTAAAGTGTTTCAGGTGTTTCCCATGATTGTATAGATATTTTTATATTTTTAAGTTTACTTAATCATGCTGCATATCTAACGCTGTTTTCACAAGCTTTAGTTGCTTTTTTTTAAGTTTGTATTTCTTTAGCTGTATTTGTAACATATTATGAGATAATTCACTCGTTGAGTTTTCTGAAATTACATTAATTTATCAATTAATTAATTAAAGTTTGTTTGAAACATTAAAAAGCAATTTATCATGTCCTTTATATAACTTACCTTTATTATTACCTTTTGTTTTCCTGTTCATATTTTGAGCTGCTTTATTTATTGCATGTTTATTAATATTTCTTTCTTTTTGATGTTTTAATATGTTTGATGATACATTTTCTACGTTATTAATTTCTCTATGCAATAGTTCACCCTGTGGTTCAATTCTCTGAGTCATTTCTTCTGTATCTCTTTCACATTCGTTTAATACAGATTCTTCAATATTCATATCATCTTCAGGAATATTTAGAATATAAGGTGCTTCAATATTTATACCACCTTTAGGAATATTTAGTAAAGGTGCTTCAATATTTATACCACCTTCAGGAATATTTAGTAAAGGTGCTTCAATATTTACACCACCTTCAGGGATATTTAATAAACCAGCTGCTTCAGGCGTCAAAAGCTCTAAAACTCTTTCTTCGAAATTGGAGAAAATTATTTTAGAAGGAGGACCACCTCCTGTTCCTTCCATATGGCTGCGTCTTTTTGATTCCTTTTTTAATATATAAGCTTTTATATCTTTCCGTGTCTGCAAGATTATATAGAATATTATCAACTTAATTTTATCTTTTATCTTTATTTATTATAAGTTAGAATATAGGTTAACTTGAATTTAATGTTAAAAGATTAAATAATAAGTATAATATTAAACCTTTGCCCATTCTTTTCCACTTTTTCGGGGTCCTTCTGCAGCTGCGTTAATAATATTCGCGATTTTATCCCAATTTTCAACCTAAAGATTGTGTTGTTATTATGTTGCTTTTATTAATTTTCTATCTATATAATATTCTTTCAATTTACCATTTTTCGTCGACTTTCCGTTTTTCTGTCTATTCGACCTCTTATCAATTCAGGATTTTTCTTCAAAAATTGTAATAACATTTCTTTCTGTTTACTTGTTACATTCATTATTATATTGCACGTTTATCCGTGTACTGTCTATAAATGACTTTTAAAATCTCGAGAATTCGCGGTTTACATATCTAGTAATATTAGTAATTTTGTAATCTATAGGTTTAGTCTCCGCCTTCGGTAATTTCACTTTTCACGCATTTAGCTATATAATCGCACATGATTCGTGAAAAAGTTCACGTGAAATCATTGAGTGAAAAGTGAAAAATGAAAAATTCCGCTCGAAATTACATGATCGCTGCCTTGAGCGTGTAGAGCGCGCATGTATACACGCGTTATTTAGTTGTAACGTAATGCATAATACACCGTTTTTGTAATTTGGTCTCTAATACGTAAACATTCATGCTTTATATTGACTTTGTATAATTTGGCGTCTTTTGTGAGGAGTTTTGTGGTATTTAGTTTTTTTATATTATAAATACTAAAAAAATGTAAATATTGTATAATATTATGTTTTATTCTTGGTATTCTCTCTCTCTATTAAAGCAATATTAAGGTTAAGATTTTATTTTGTTAGATTATGTAATGTGTTTAAATTCTCGAGCATTTATAATCATTTTCCTTAAATCGTGTTAATAATTCTAATTAATTTGCCTATGTAGTATTGCTTATGTATTTTTATAAAATTGAATATAGGATACATATTTAATAAAGAAAAGGTTGTGATTTGTAGCTTGTTTACTGTTATTTTTTCGAATTCTACAAATTGAATAAAATAATCAATAATAATAAATAGATCTACTATATGTAAGCCCTTTTTGCTGAAGTCTTTTCCTACCATTATTATTCTATAACTTTAGAGTGTCACAGATCAATAGTTTTATAACGGCCGCTTTCGCGAGCGTGGATAGGCTAGCCAGAATCAGGGCTCGAAAAAAAGATTCAAACAGAACGTCGAGTTGTGTAAAATAAATAAATAAAAATAAATTTATTATATGTAATTAATGTAATACAAGTTTGTGTGTGTGTGTGTTCCGTGATGATGTGGGGATGCATTTCCATAAGAAGGCGAACAGATATTATGATCCTGCCTCCTCCTGCAATGACAAGTGTGCGTTATGCGAATGACGGTCTTCGACCTCACATTTTGCCTCTACGTTCATTGCATCGGAATTTTGTGTTTATGCAAGACAACGCTCGTCCTCATACGGCCAACGTAATCGGCGCTTTTTCGAACGACACGATATTCCATTATTACCACATCTCAATAGTCCGGATTTAAATCCCATCGAACACAGTTGAGACGAAATAGAACGACGATTAAGGCGTCGCGAGGAACAGTCGCATAATTCAAATCTATTGGAAGAACCGCTCAGACTCAAATTTGGCACGAAATTCCGCAAAGCACGATCGAAAGATGCAGAAACATACGAGAGCGCTTACAAGCCGTAATTAATCAAAGAGGAAGTAACACACAATATTAAAGGTACGCATGCGCGCGCGCGCACACGCACACACACAATTGACTCTTTTTAGCCCTCTGATGTATAAATCCGACCGAGCAACCTCTCCGATTTGAAGCTTCATATCTTGGGAACGGCTTGCGCAAAAGACCCAAATAGGTAGTGTTTTGAAAATGTCTCGACAAGAGTTACAAGAATATGCAATAAAAAATGAGGGGTTCCATTTAAGAAAACATCGATGACCTTGACCTGATCTTCAATAAGTCTCGTGACGCTTTGCGCCGTCCCTGTCTGCCCGTTATATCGGAGTCGTGATTCGCCAATTATTTTCAATTATAACTCAAAAACTAAACTTCGGACAAACTTTTGAAAAAGGAAAAATAATCTCAGAATTCGCTCAAGAATATCATATTTCAAGGACATCAGATTGTTCTGAATCACCCTGTATATACACCGCTGTTAACTAACTAAACATTACATAAAGATCATAATAATCTATATATATATATATATATATATATATATATATATTTATATATATGTTTATATACACAATTTTCTTACATGCTTATAAGCATGACGTCTTTTAAATAAAATGTATTATTAATAAGACGAGGGACCAGGTATGTCGGCAACATTAGCGTCTGCAGCATGTAGTTTTAAAATATTTTTATTTTTTTTACAGCAGTAGCATATAATTTGTCCGCCGACATAAGAAACAAATGTTTTTCATTAACTTGCATGTTTATAGCTGTTTCTCCCCTCGTCTTTAATGCAGATTTAAATACACAAATAGCATTAACAGAAGCTGACGAAAATTTATTACGTTTTTTTGTTTTTACATTATTTAAAAGAGAAAACATTCTCTCCGGATCGGCATTAGAATTTGGAAGCGATCTAATAGTATTTATAACATTTTTTAAATTAGGATATTTAGCATTATTATTGGTGTCTCGACGTTGTAAAATTTCTTTCCAAGCATTATCAAAATTTAATTTAGTGAGGCTTTGTTTTTCTTCTATTGTAAAATCTGATGCTAATGCAATCCATTCTTTTTTTAAAGCATCTTCATCAAAACCGCTAATAGTTTTAATAACGAAAGAAACGTTATTGAATGATGTTTCTCTATTATAAAATAAGCTATATTTTATAAAATATTATAAAATAAGCTATATCTATTATAAAATAATTCTCTATTATAAAATAAATTTCTCTATTATAAAAGTTAAAAAAAATTCTGGAGAATATCTACTGTCTATGATGAACAACGTAGAACTAAAAGCTTAATAGTTTATTAATAGTTTTTCAACCATTTGTAAGCTTATTTTATAATAATCCCAATAATTGGGATGTGTAACGAAACGCATTAAAAAACCGAAAGAAAAGTAGTCGGCGTGGGCACAATCAAGTACGGCAGTGAGAGGCGCCTCGCGAAGGATCGATACTAGATCCTTCGCTGGTCCTCACGCAATCACGTCATTTAAAAGGGCGCACGCGTCGAACGCGAATCGGAGCATTGCGCAACGCGCGACACGCGCAAAGCGCGATTCCGGCGAATTTAGCCTAACGCGCAACGCGATAATTCGCGAGAATCAATCAGCAATTAGCACGTATGGGCTCGACCCTCTCCCGCACAACGGGGCCTAGCGGAAACGACTCTCCTCGTGGAAAACGGGGGCGCTTCACTTCCGTTCTGCACTCAGCAAAGGAATAACGTCTCGTGAGTTCTTACAACAAAATTGTCTACTCCGATCATTATTATCGCGGACTGCATCACAGTTGTTCGTTGCGTCAATTTTGTAGGAGTGCCAGTACCTATCGCTCAAGGAGCAACCGCGAGAAGCCGGCGAGAAGCCGATAGCAAGCGTCGTGCTCATTGCTCAGTGATTCAACACGCGGTCACCGGCATCCGCGCCATAAGACCGCGACCACGCCAACGCCGCCTGTAACATAGCCAGATTTTCGAAGACTCCTGGTGATCGCCGGGGTGGAATATTCTGTGCCATTGTGTACTCATTATTGTGACAATAAAAACTATTTGTGCAAAACTGTAACAAAACTGTCTTTCGACTAGCGCTTGAGTCTAGGTGCGCTCGAAAAGAAGAAAAAGATCCACTCCAACTTCCGGTGACGTCCGCAATATCCGCCTATACGCTTGCTTCGAACCCTGATCAGGGCAAGCCCGGCAACGATCCGAAGAAACAATAATTCGGAAACAAACAGGATGCAATTCACTTTTTATTAATTAATTATATATAATTGACTTTTTATTTCTTTTTTATTTATTTTATTATTTTTTTTATTAATTTTTTTATTAATTTTTTTTATTTTAATTACTTATTTATTTATTTTTATTATTTTATAATTTTAATATTTGTTTAATAATGACATTTCCCAATATACAATATTTTAAATTTTTTGACGGAAGAAACCACCACCTTCTCGAGGTTTTCGTTGAGCAACAATATGTACATCGTACATTAGTACAAAATAAATAGGGAATAAAAATAATAAAATCTCAACAATATTTATAAATTGAAATATTATTTTATTACAATTATTTTTTTAAGGGGATGCCGGAGTGACGGCTGAACTCCGACGGGTTAGCGCCCTCATCTAAGCGGAATTAAAATTGTCGATAATTACCGACAATTTTAATTCCGCTATTATCGACAGTAACCTATATTATAGATTTACATGCATGTCATAAAAACAATTTCGAATTGTGTTCAACATATTAAAATCAGACAATATTATATATGTTTACTGTTCTATCATTTCGCACGCGTTTTTAAATGAATCAAAGCGTGTCGATGACAGTAAAACATAATATAAATGTGTCTACCTTTTATCATATAGTTTGAACATACAATTTCAACATTGCTTATATATTGACATGCAATTTTTTATGTATTTTTCAAGGGGAACATTCTATCATTTATATATAATACATATATATTTATGTCTGCATATATATATATGTACCTATACATGTATATATGCATGCAATATATATGCTCCATTCTTCCTATATATATATATATATATATATATATATATATCGGGTGTATTCTAAATAAAACGTTACAAATTTCTATCTCTAAAAATATTATTTCTAGAAAAAAATGATTCAAATAAAAATTCCAGTATCTCAAGGGGAGCACAAGTTGATGTTATAAAAATGTTTGTAGGAGGCAATTTTCAAGGTCATTTTGGTCAACCTGATTATTTTATATGGAATTATTCCAAGTGTTTATGTAAATGGATTCTTTGTAACATTCTGCATACAAAATTATAAAGAAAAGTAGCCAATAAATAACAGTTTATGAGATACTTTACATAATCTGACATATTTTTTATATAAAGTACAAAATATCTCGTAAAATATTTAGTCTTCAAGTCTTACTTTAATACTTTTATGTATAGAATAATTAGACAAATCAATTGGTATAAAGAAAACACGTAATTGTTTTGAAAAAATATATAGCTGCAAATTGTATATTTTTTCTTAAAAATAATTATGTTGTATTATACCAATTCATTCGTATAATTATTCTATACATAAAAGATTTTCGAAAACTAAATGTTTTACGAGATATTTTGTATTTCATATCAAAATATGTAATATTATGTAAAATATCTCGTAAACTGTTCAATTATTGGCTACTTTTTTAATAATTTTTTCTGCAGAATGTTACAAGGAATCCATTTACATAAACCTTGAAAATTGTCTCCTACGAACATTCCTGTAACATCAACTTATGTGCTCCTTGAAATAATGGAACTTTTATTTGAATCATTTTTTTCTAGAAATAATATTTTTATAGATAAAAATTTGTAATGTTTTATTTAAAACACCCAACATATATATATATATACACACACAAATGTGCATGATAAATATATTATATTGATATGACATGTAACTTTCTATAAGTTACAGTGTATGCACTGCACAGTTTGCTTTTTTCTCCTAATCAATATAATTGAGAAAATAGAAAATATTCTCAAATAACCAGCTCACGAATAGATCGCCTCTGGAATAAAGTATTTAATATTATAGAATATTATATAAATATATTATATAATATTTTTTAAAATATCGAGAATAGAATGGGTCCCTCCATCGCCCATTCCCGTGAGAACGCAACCACAATATATGTATTTTTTTTGTCTCTCCGATTAATTGCAAACGAGGCATTTGCATTGAGGCGTCTTTTTGCAACGATATTTATTGAAATATTACAAAGTTCTAATATGATAAATTTTTATTATTAAGGAAAAGGCGACAATTTATTTTCTGCTACAATTTGAAGAAAATGTTGCCTCATATATTTAACATTATTAGAATATGTCTCATTACAAGGATTTCCTCCTAAAGCTATAGTTATAGCAAATGCTGCAGCATAGATTCCACAACATATACCATCAGGTTGTGTTTGAACCTTTTCAAATATTATATTATTTTTATTTATTTGTGGATAACGGCGATGAATGTAATTTTTTTCTTTAGGCACCAATTTATTGTATGTACAGCCGGGTAGACTATCGTACACTCGAAGCTTGGTGCCGTCAAAAGAAATACATCGCCAGTGATCACTGCAATTTCCTCCAATAATTTGTAAGCTTTTCTCGGTACGACTTGCTTCAATTATATGAGGATATTTCAAATATAGCACACTTTGTGTTTCAAAACAAGAATTATCTCTTATGACGCGCAATAATCGATCCAATGATTCGTCATTTATTTTACTATGTAAAGGTAATACATTATCCTTTACCAAATAAAAAGGAGCTATCGAATTATCTAGAAATTTTTTTTGTTTTGCCATATCGTGTTCAGTTAGCTCTTCTGTATTTCTCATGTAACCAACTACGATGCAATCATCATCTTGTTCTGCATTCAAAGCAGTAATAGTTGCTTCCATTGATAAAATATTTGATTCGATACAGTTATTTTCTTTGACAATGTTTTCGTCTTCTACATTGCACTGTCGAAGACTTGTTCGGTTAATTCTTTTTTTGGTTGCTTCTTGAGCTTCTATTATATAGTTTGGATTTCTAATTGGTATATGTCTATTATGCCGACTATCTAAGATTTCCGGAAGCATGCAATCGTAATAGAAACGTGTTAAAAAGGGCAGCATTTGATTACTCCAAAATACATTGTCCCTATTAACACGTACTATTTTCAAGCTGTTTGGCGTCCACACAGCGAAAATACAATAATCTCGCTGCGTTATATTTAATTGGCCTTGAATTTGATAGAAAAATCGGTGATTTCGATTTATATTATCTGGATTTTTCTTATCAAAGATGCCTTTTAGTTGAGGCAATGTCTTTATGGCCTCTTCCGCTGTTAAATGCTCAGCTGATAAAGGACATTTTATTTCTACCAGACCATCTTCATCTATAAGTCCGTCAGGAGAAGCATCCAAGCATGGATTTTTAATATCAATAAATAATCCGCAAGTTTTAATCTCCTTTTTCAATGTTACGGCCAATTCTTTTTTCGCAATTTTTTCCATTTCGCGACCATATTTCATAGCCGCAGTATCGACAGAGGAAGGAAATAAAATGTTCTTTACAGTCGTGGCGCAAGACGTTGTCGGTCTCATGCGACATACGATTTCAAAATTAGACGCCGTCAACAAATCCTGTCTCAATGTATGCCACAAATCTGAATCACTTTGCTCCATTGTATTACGTTCAATTTGTCTCCAATTTTTCCCATTTTCAAACAACTTTTCCAAATGATTTTATCGAAGTTATTCAAAAACATCGGATGGAAGATCAGGTTTTTGTGATTGCGGACCGTAATGGCAATCTGTTCCTGACTCCCTTTTAAATTTCTTTTGCCTTCCATTTACTTCCCGAGATTCTCTAGTTCTTGCAACTTTTGCTTGTCATCGCTTTTCCAGAGTCTCGATAACAGGAGGAACATTTTTACCCATGCTATTATGTACTTCCGTGAGAACTTGTTGCGTATTAAATTGCACAACTGATCCCGCAATTCTAGCATTATAGGAACCCCGGTTACCAAAATTAATGCGCTTGCCACCAATTTCTTTGCAGAATATCGAATTGAACGACTCTGCAGGATTGTTGGTGAATTTGAACAACAAGCTGTCGGAATAAGTGCTTAAATATATGATTGCATTCTCTCCTTTTTGGTAAAGACCGTGCAACTTGAGAAACGGTACATAATTTTTCTTCGTTTCTTCAAGATCACATATACGACCGCGTTCCTTACATCGTTTATGTTCACCAAATATATGGCTAGGAATGTTTAATATATCTTTTTGTAATTCTGTAGCCTTATAATGGTCAGATTGCTCTTGTTCTCTTCGTAAATCAATTGCTTCTACCACTTCTTTTCGTATATTCGAAATGTTGTATTTTACAACATTTCGTAGCTGGACGAAACCACGCTTTCTATGCGTTTTTTGCTGAGTTGTCTCTGCTACAGCCCTCAGCTTTTTGCATAGATTTCGAAGCAAATGATTGGTACATTCTATTTTTTTCACGGTCACCATTTGTTCCCGATGTGGTCTGCTATCAACGATGGTCTGATATACGCTGCTATCACCATCGGCAATAACCGTTCTATAAATTAATCCATGCATTTCTAGACTATTTTTAAAGCCTTCTGCAATGGCGTCCCTCTCCATGCTTGTGGAGCTTGCGTTACAATCGAAATTTTTATAGCATTTATGTTTTCTTGGTTCGATTCTGTTTCGTTCCGCTACATCACATATCGTGCAAAATTTATTGCGGACACCAACGAAGAGAATCTTCTTCGTGTGGTAACCAATTATAGCACCAACACCGGAAAGAGAATCATAGGCGGTGCCGTATGATCTCTTCATCCAACTACCATCCGCTATAACAGTTATGTATGGAATACCGTTTATAACATTGTTCCTTTTGAGAGCGAGTTGCTTTTCAACTTTGCCAGCCATTTTCATATTATCCAAAGCTGTTTTTTCAAAATCATCGATTAACTTTTCTCGATTTTCAATATAAGTTTTATCGGACATACATGGAATATTCATGCCTGCACACAATTCTTCCAGCTGGGCATAGCCTATTCCCACTGTAATAGTGGTTGCTACAGCAGCCATATTAATGCCCAATGTTTTTGGCTCTTTAGGTTCTGACCAGAAGTTGTCTTTAGTATTGCACATTTGGCATTTGAAGAAGAACTGCGTCTTTAACCTTTTAGGAAGAGTATACATAAATTTCCAATCTCTAAATTGGCACTCTATTCCTTTCATATGATTATTAAACGTTCTGTGGATTTCATTCCATAGATGAGAAATGTTGACAATGCGACAGCTTTCAGGCAAGTTTTCTTGTATACAAGAACTGTCTAGAAGGGCTTTGTTGTCAATAACAAGAGAATTGTTATCATCGCAATTGTCATCGACAATGCGACGGCCTTCAGGCAAGTTTTCTTGTATACAAGAACTGTCTAGAAGGGCTTTGTTGTCAATAACAAGAGAATTGTTATCATCGCAATTGTCATTTTGAAAATACATACCTTTATTTGACTCCAAGCATTCCATTACCTGGGTACTGATTTTCGAATCCATGTTGGGTGATCCCATTGATTTACAAAAATCGATGGATTCGTCGTCAGTACCTTTGGTAATCTTTATAATATTGGAGTTATTAGCTTCTTGGGCCTTTGTCAATTTCTTCAATAATTGT
>NW_028141839.1:0-14047 GCF_030444845.1 Prenolepis imparis
ACGACTTTTTTATGAGGGGTCTTAGACATTTTCCCCAAAAAGGTATAGAACAAGCGCCAATGATTGACAATTTTGTACCCTCGTTAATATAATTTTATTACGGAAGCGCCGATGTCCGGCTGCTCGTCAACGGAGCGTTCTAGAGTTCATTAAAACTATGTTTTTCATTTTATGGACATTTTATCATTAGGAAAGGAATGAAGATTTTAGGGCCGACGCTGCGACGAACATGTCTAAACGTTAGGTGCAAAAGCGTTGACGTTCGGCAGCTTTGTACCCTCGCGGAAAATCTCCCATAAAAACGAGAGCGAAACATTTTTCTTAATATTTTTTAAGGAAGAATGCAACGTATCGGCGCCAACGTTCGGCAGCTTGTGTCCTTACTCCTCTATCCATAAAACCGATATCTCGGGAAACTATCTTTTGAGATACGCCAAATGTTAGAAAAGGAGATAGAATTAGGTGAAATATATATAAGGAGGATGAGAGCGCGTCAAACCATAGTACGATTTGAAAGCGCATAGATGCAGCGGTGAAAAAAGTTTAGTGGTTACTTTCTTGTATTAGAAGTGTTAGTGGTATAATAGTGAATAAAAGAAATAATGGAAAACATCGAGCAGAACGAACGCGACCTGTTGGAGCGGTCCCATCAAATCACCACCTTGGGCGAATATTTTGAATGGGCGCTGCGCTGCGAGGACTTTATCAAACTGCTCGAAGAACGCAGTCGTGTCAAGCGTCCGCGACTCTCCATTGGATATAGACAATCTTTGGTTGCTAGAATCGCGCGACTCGAGGGTGCAAAGACTCGATTGCAGAGACAGTTTATACCCAGTGGTGGTAATTACAGTGGCGGTAATTACAGTGGCGATAATAACACGGGAAGACTCGTTTGGCGAGAGATCGATACCGCGTTCGAAAATCGGATACTGACAGGTGCGGTGATTAACGCAGACTATATCGAACCGCGACAATTTTTGGAAGACGCTAGTAGTGTAGTACTCGAGCAAGTGCAAGATGTTATAAAAATACACAACTGTGCAAAAGTAAATACCGTGTTCAACGGTGAGTTTGTGACAGGTGATAAGCGCTCCAACAAAAGCATTAACACGCGAAATTATGAACTCTTTCGCACGTCCGATTTACACGAGTGGTATGAGCGGCATGTCATCGAATCCACATTGGCGTCTCTCGAAGAGTTTCAGGAACGTGATAGCGGATGGGCATTGTCACGAATCCTTGATCTTACGGTCAACGTCAACAAGTGCAATCCTATGCGCGCGGGGTGTTATCTAAACTTACCGCGAGAAATTATGACGAAGAGAGCAGTGGTGAACGTGCGATCAACGGAAAATGCATGTTTCGCGTGGTCAGTGGTGGCCGCTCTGTACCCCGCAGAAAGACATGTGGAACGAGAATTTTCATATCCCCATTACACGACAGTGTTAAATCTTCAGGACATTGAGTTTCCGATGACGTTAAATCAAATTAAAAAGTTTGAACTGGCAAATAACATCTCAATTAACGTCTACGGCATTGAGAGGAAGAAGGAATTATCTATTCTTCCGATACAGCTCACCGATCGGAAGAGAGAAAAACATGTAAATATGCTGTATGTGGAGGAGGACGACAGCGTTGGACATTTCGCGTATATAAAAAATCTATCCCGGCTTGTCAGCACGCAACTGAGCAAACACAATGGTCAAAAATATATCTGCGATCGGTATGTATATTTATTGCAAACTATATAATAATTGTAAATAAAATTGTAAATAAAATTGTAATTTTTTTTCTTTCACAGATGCTTGCACTTCTTTAATTTGAGCGAAAAATTGGAGGCTCACATTGCGGACTGTCGAGAAATGAACGACTGCGCTATCCGATTACCAAGCGATAAAGACAAGTGGCTCGACTTCAACAACTACAACAGAAAGGAGCGACTTCCCTTCGTAGTGTACGCCGACTTGGAGTGTGTGCTGAAGAAGACGCCGGAACATGCGTCATACTCCCAACATCACGAGGTATTTAGCGTTGGGTATTACGTGCAATGTTCGTACGACAACTCGTTATCCGCGTATAATTCTCGCCGTAGTATCGATTTCATGGTTCGCCGAAGAACTTAAAAATTTAGCGCATCGCGTAAAGGGTATTTTGTCTGATAATGTCCACATGACAAAATTAACGCAAGATGAATGGGAAAAATTTCATAGCGCCACGCATTGTCATATATGCGAGAAACCGTTTGCGCCGGATGATACACGCGTACGCGATCATTGTCATCTGACCGGGCGATACAGGGGTCCCGCGCACTCAAACTGTAATCTAAACTACAAAGACTCTTATGTCATTCCTGTAGTTTTCCATAATCTATCCGGCTATGACGCACATTTTATCATAAAAGAAATAGCTACCGCGTATGAAGGACGCGTAGATGTGCTTCCAATAACAAAAGAAAAATACATTTCATTTACGAAGACCGTCAATAGTACCGACGACGATAAAGATCGGAAAGCTTGCATGAAATTACGATTCATCGATTCATACAAATTTCTCAATGCTAGTCTTGACAAATTGGCATCTATTTTGAATAAGGATAAGTTAAAAATTTTGCGTTCCAATTTTTCCGCATTATTCGCTAACAATTTTGAATTATTAACGCGAAAAGGTGTCTTTCCGTACGAGTACATTGACTACGTGGACAGGCTGCAGGACACGCGTTTACCACCACGCGAATCGTTTTACAATTCTTTAACCAGTGACACTGTATCCGAGAGCGACTACGCACACGCCGTCAACGTGTGGCAGCAGTTCTCCATTCAAACCTTGGGTGAATACAGCGATCTGTACTTAAAAACTGACGTCTTGTGGTTGGCAGATATATTTGAAAACTTTCGCGACATTTGCATCGCGAGTTACGGACTCGACCCTACGTATTATTATACTCTTCCCTGGTATACATGGGATGCCATGTTAAAACATACAAATATAACATTAGAATTGCTTCGACGATATATCTAATTTTGACATCTCGTCAATAGCGCTCGATTCCTACAGGCTATATCCTCGAAGTAGATTTAGAATATCCGCAACATCTTCACGACATGCACACTGACCTACCGTTTTGCCCGACACGTGACAAACCGCCCGGGAAGATAAGCTTCTCGCAACGCTATATGATAAGAAGCGTTACGTCATACACTATCGCAACCTGCAGCAGTGCACGCGTCACGGCCTTCGCGTTACAAAAATACATCGCGTATTACAATTCACTCAATCCGCATGGCTCCGCGATTACATTGAACTAAATACAAAATTTAGAACACAAGCGAAAAATGATTTTGAGAAAAATTTGTACAAATTGATGAACAACGCGGTATTTGGCAACACGATGGAAAATGTGCGTAATCATGTAGATGTAAAATTATTGACAAAGTGGGACGGACGATACGGTGCAGAGGCGATGATAGCGAAACCAAATTTCCATAGCAGGAGCGTCTTTTCAGAAAATTTAATTGCCGTAGAATTACGTAAACTAGAAGTAAAATTTAACAAACCAATCTATGTTGGTATGTGTATACTCGACATATCGAAAGTGTGTCTGTACGAATTTCATCACGAGTCACCGCTCTATCGTGACAGATGTCGGGTAACCGATACAGATAGTTTAATATATCATATTAAATGCGAAGACGTGTATGAAAATATGAAACGCGATATCGCTAGATTCGATACGAGCGATTATCCAATTGACAACGCGTATGGTATACCGCTTGTGATAAAAAGGTGCCAGGTCTAATGAAAGATAAAAATAACGGTACGATAATGACTGAATTTGTAGGACTTAGAGCAAAAATGTACGCTTTGCGAGTAGATGGTAAGAAAGATACAAAAAAGGTTAAAGGTGTCAAAAGTAACGTTGTCGCGAGAACGATAACATTCGACGATTATACGCGGTGCCTGAATGAAGAGATTGAAATGACACGTAGTCAGTCATGTATTAGATCGAAATTGCATGAAGTATACACCATTCGCGAGACGAAAATTGCTCTAAGTCCGTACGACGATAAGCGGTATATCATACCTGATTCGACCGACACATTACCATGGGGACATTACCAGATACCCTTATAAAATGTAATGTAATATAATGTATGTGTGATATAATGTTATGTAACATATGTATATGTATTTCATATAGTAACGGAAAAGATGTATTAATAAAGATCTTATATATTTTTATATGTTGTACATATTATATATTTTTTAATTTTTGAGTAATTAATAAATACAATTTGTATGAATTAAATTGCATTGTCCTTATGTATCCAAGAGTTGTGCGAATTGTCAAATCCCAGCCATTTTACGTAAACCTCGTCACCCCTCCTGCGCAGTACTTTCTCCACGAGATATACGTCCGGATAATTCGCGCTATGCAACTCGTGCTCGTAAAACGCTCCAGCGACAGATGTTTTGCGATAGTCCTCGAGTAGATAGGTTACGGGATTAGTACGCTGCACTTTAACAATTTTAAATACTTCGGTTGTCCAATTTGGTGTGTAACCCTTCTCAAAAAGTTTCTTGTACTTGCTAACGCGTACCGGGTCACCTACTTTGAACTTTGCCGGAGCGGCAATCTTTATGTTACTATATACTGTTTTTAAAAGTTTATCAGCGATCGCGGGGGTGACGTCGGCGTGTTGCATGCCGATCGTTCGATGCTTGCGCGCGTTGTAATCCGATACGAGTTCCGCCAACGCGTCGATCCACTTGTAAGTTCCGTTCAGCGTAAACATCTTCCACATGTCGTTCTTCAGCGTGCGATTGAATCGCTCCACAACCGATGCCTTCAATACCGAATATGTAGAATAGTGATTGATGTTATGTTTCCGTATAAGCCGTTGCACGTCGGCGTTAAATTCTTTCCCCATATCGGTTTGCATGTTTCTCTGGCATCTCTTGCTATCTCGAATTATCTCGGCGATAGCGTCAGCCGTCTCGCTTCCACCTTTATTCTTGAGTGGTATGGCCCACGCGTACTTGCTCAACACATCGATGACGGTGAGTATGTAGTGATAACCTTTGTTGAAACGAGAATACGGACGCATCTCGACGATGTCGGCTTGCCACAAATCATCGTATCCCCGCACTATGACGTGTCTTCGGGGAAAATGTTTTTTCGCCGGCGCGTGCAGTTCGTTTACCAACTGCCGTCTCTCCAAACTATGTTGTTTCATCGCTTCGTCGACTTTTCTCGATCGCCGTTTGTCGCTGCTTGTTTTAACGCTCATTTCCGTTCTTGACCCGTTCTTGAGCCGTTCGTAGCCGTTTCTGACCCGTTCTTGAACCGTTCTTGACCCGTTCTTGAGCCGTTCTTGAGCCGTTCTTGCGTTGTTTACTTCCGTTCTTGACCCATTCGAAAATCGTTCTTGATTCGTTCGCAGCCTTGTTCACAGTCGTTTCTAACCCGTTCGTAGCCTCTCCTGACCCGTTCGCAGCCGTTACTGACCCGTTCGCAGCCCTGCTTGAGTTGTTTGTAGCCTTGTATGTAGTCTTTAATGACTTGTTCGTAGCCTCGTTCGCAACCCTGCTTGAGTTGTTCGTACCCTCGTTCGCAGCTGTTGCTAGGCCGTTTACTACCACTACCACTCATTGTAGTTAGATAGCAGTTCGATAATCCTTCGTAGCCGTTCGATAATTGTTCGTAGCCGTTCGATAATTGTTCGTAGCCGTTCGATAACCGTTCGATAGCCGCTCCTAACCCGTTCACTGCTGCTCATTCAGGTTGATAGCCGTTTCTGAGTTAGCGTTAGCCGCGCATTGAGGTTCGTTTATCACAATCTGTATTGCCCGCACATCCTTCTCGAACGAAGTCAGCTTCTCATCTGATTCTTTCTGTTGATTCATCAATCTTTTAACGCAGGATTCCACATACAGTTTGTTGACGGCATCAGTGTCAGCTTCAGGTTGCATCATAGTCTGTAGCGACACGACACAGAGCGTTTCCGCGCACGTAACTTTTCACCAATCTATCCCAATGATCGCTTGTGCCGGTTGCATCATTTCTTGGTTCGAATAATCCAAATTTGTTGATAGGCATTTTTTTCCCCCGATACGAGTGACGCTGATCGACTGATTAGATTTGTCGAGACACCATTCAATTTATAATAATGCCTGCTTCGCGAAATTCCTCGATGATCGACAGGATCTCATTGTCGTGAGCGTTGTGGCCAGCTCGGCGCGAAGCGTCCAGCAATCGTACCCGATCCACTAGCTCGTTGGGGTCATCCCAGTGTATGTAATCGATTTTATTGTCGGTTAGTGCCATCGCGTGAGGCATGAATACTCTCTTTTCAGATTTTTTCTTTTCAATCGATATCAATGGTGCGATTATATGTTTGTACTTGTATCCCCTGTGGTTTCGTAATTGGCCTTGTGTGTCATAATTGCGTTTATGCGCGTTCGTCGCCAATAATATGCTCTTGTATTTATACATCCTCCGTGTAAATGTCATCATCGGGAATTCTCTTGAAGATCAATTCGTATAATCCTGGTGTACCGATGTACTTCACTTCGTCTATAATTATAGAGTCATATTTGTCAATGTCGAATCGTTTGTTACCGAGACGCATTTCATCCTTATCGAAATAGACACCGTACACGTGATCGATTTTCCTTTCTTTGTCGCCACCGAGGAGAGTGCTCATGTACGAGTACTCTTGTCCCAGTGGTCCCAAGTGCTTTCGCAACATTTCTCGACCTTCCAGCGTTTGTAATGTGTTTCGAACAAACGATGTTTCGAGCGTGCTGCCCGAGGTTTCGAAAACATTTTCGTTTGCGAGTGTTTCGGGTATCATAGGTTGTACGATTCTCGTTGTCGCGAACGGTGTAGAGCTTATCATCGGTTCATCCAATAAAGCATTCGATGTACGCGGTGTCGATGAGCGATTCGGGTTTGACCGTTTCCTCTTTTTCGGTGTCGCATCATCCTTCTCCTCTTCCAACTCCTCCTCCTCCTCCTCCTTGTACCGCTTGATGGGTAAGATTTTAATCTTTGCGGTAATTTCCGGCTCGTTATTCACCGCGATCGAGTTGTCGACAATCTTTTGTAGCGGCTCAATAATAGGTCTAAAATGGGTCTTGACCGCGATATCGTCATCGATCTTACCGGTCTTCAAAGCGCGATGTTTCTTGCGGATTGCTTCACTCGTTTTCGCAATCTCCTTCGCTATCTTTTCACGTTCGCGAATATTATCGTTCTCAACCATGTCGGTAGAGTGTCGAACGCTCGTGTTTCACCTCTCTCGACAGAACATCGGCAACGACTAATTGTTTTGCGGTATCGCGAACACGTTAAATCCGTTTCTGTATCGGCCGTTCGTAAGCGAGCTATCCTTATCTATCACTAGAAATCCATACTTTTGCTGCCAACAAGTACGACATAATTCACTGAAATCCTCATATGACATGTCGGTATTCACGTGATCGTTGTACACATGTTTCAAGTTGGTACCGTCCTGTTTAAACAAGATTAGCAGGTTTGCGTTGTCGCGTATAAGATGTTTCGGTATTCTTGCGTATGTCTGACAGAGATAGAAGCAGTCGACGTTCGAGTGGCGTCCCATTGAAAAGTACTCTCTTATCGTATTTTGTTTGTCACACGCCACGTCATCGAAAACGAAAATCGAGTTTGGACATGCTTCGCTCGGTGGAATGACGTCACTGTTATTGGAGAATGTAAAATAGCCGATTTCATCGATCGACGTCAACAAATTCTCCAGATACCGATATTTTAGCTGTTGCAGCGATTTTGAGTACACGTACACGTTTTCAAAGCGGACGCCGTGCGGGCTTTCTATCAAACTAATCAACACGTTAGTTTTACCGCAATTCGAGGGGCCGCAAACGATCGCGCGTATAGTAGTCGGCAGTATCGTACCGTGTCTACGCATCTCCGCGTTGTCCCCCATCGATCGTAATCTGGCGTCGTAATTCGTCACGCACATCGCGAAAGGTTGTCGCACGAAATTCATGTTCACACTCCTGATTGGATCGAACGTCTGCCTATTTATAGCTGCGCGGAACCGCGAATTGCTCAGTAACGAAAAAATGTTTGTCTTGCTATCAAGTCCTTACGATATTTGTAATTTGAGCGCCGAACAGCTACAATTTGTGTCGAAAACAGTTTTATTGCGAATGTGCGGCAATTACGTTCACTGCGTGTGGGACAAGCTTCCGGAACATATAAAGGCGGATTTGGAGATTCAAACTTATCGCCGCTGTTTCGAATTGTATATTAAGACAATTGTTTTTTGAAATGATTTTAATTTTTCTCGAGAGATTATTCTCTCTCCATGATTGATGAATATTTAACTCTAAATAATAATCCGCGTATATCGCAATAAAGTATTTTTTATCTCATGCAACTTATATACATATATGAATGACGACAGGTATAAATAAATTAATTTCAAAAAATTTTGATACAAAATAAAATTAATCTAGATGAAAAGTACACAGTTGAAAAATTTGTGTTAAATTTAACAAATATCACCTGTCCCAATATCAACGGTCCACAGAAATTTTTGTGTTAATTTAACATAATACGGATATGTTAAATGGTGACACGAATATTGTGTTAATAGATTAGATTAGATTAGAAACGTTTATTGCTGCCCCACTTGAGGATTGCAAGGCGCTTTTTCACTTAAGGAGCGGTCCCAAACCTTTACACAAACTTTACTTCCACTTATAATCTATCCTTAACCTATGACTTAGCCTATACAATATACAAAAAACAAAACGCCACGCCACTCCGCCTTACTCTCGCCCTATCTCTTCGCACCATTTACCTCTCTTTCATCTCTCTCTTTACGCTCTAACTACCCCTCCACACACACTCTCACCCTCCCCCTCCTATCTTACGCAATCTTATTACTAGCTTACTCTAATGTTGGACCTCCGCTTCCGGCTACTTCCGCCTTCCCTCCTCCACTTTCTCTCTCTCACTCTCTCCCTCTCCCCCTCTCCCCTCACCGCCTTCCCCCTCTCGCTTCCTCCACACGTCCACACTACCGCATCGAAAAGCCATACTCTCCTCCCCCAATTACCCCCAAATCTCCTCTTTCCTATCCCCCATACTTGCCCCAATACTGCTGCCCCCCTCCTCATCCTCTCCCGCACCTGTCCATCCTGCCCCCCATTCCTTTGTACTACATATAGCCTAAATACTTGTACTCCTTTACCTCCTCCAACTTCTTTCTCTTCCAATACCAACTAGCTTTCTTCAGCCTCCCTCCCCCCTTCCTGCACCTCATCACCTTCGACTTGCTCTCATTCAACTTCAATCCCTTCCCCTCCAAATATCTACCTAATTTTTCCATCCTCTCCCAACCTCACTCCTCCCCATCTCCCTTTCCTCATCTCCTCCTCCAAGTCCGCCATCATCATATTAAACAGCAGCGGACTCAGAGGACACCCCTGCCTCACTCCCCTCCCTGTCCAGAACTTTTCTCCCCTCTCTTCCAGTATTCAATCCCTCACACCATTCTCTAATCCACCCCCCTTCCCCCTTCCATATCCTATTACATAATTCCCACACCCTTCTAGCCCCTCTCCGCCATATTTCCACACTTCTCCTGGTATTCCATCCACTCCCACCGCCTTCCCATCTTTTATCCTTCCTATCGCCCTCCTAATTTCTCCCCTCTCTATCTGATCTTCCTGATCTTCCACCTTCTCCCTTATCCTCCTGCTTCCTCCCAACACCACTCTTGACTCCACCTCCCCTAATAAATCCCTAAAATAACTGTTCCATTCTTCCATCTCAATCCCTTCTCCCCCCCTCCTTTCCCCCTTCTCCTCTCTTTCCTAATTACCTCCCATACCTGTCCCTCCGTCCTCGCTTCCACTGCCCTCCTAGTCCATTCTTCATTCTCCTCCTCTTTCTTCTTCCTACATAATCCCTTGTACTCCTTCTTTCTTCTCTTATTCTTTTCCTCTCTAATTCCTTTCCCTCCCCCCCTTTTCTCTTCCATCTTTTCAACTCCTTTGCCACCTCCCCCTTATCTTTTCTGCACTCCTCATCAAACTACCCTCCCCTTTTTCTTCTCTCCTCCCTACTTTCCCCCCCATTTCCCTTATTTAGCACTTCCTGTATTTTTCTTTCCATCCTCCCCCACTCCACCTCTACCCCTCTCTCTTCTTGTTCATCTCCCTGCCTCTCCCCTATCACTCCTAACCTCTCCCTGAATTCCTTCTTCCCCTCTCCCGACCAGTTCCACCTCTTTCCTTACCACTACCGGCATGTGGTCCGAGTCAATCCTATCTCCTATCTCTACCCTCATAATTTCCTCCCTCACCTCCTCCTTCACAATCACATAATCAATGACTGATCTCCCATTCGGCCCCATGTACGTCCAGCTCCCCTCCTCATCTCCTGCTACCCCTCCATTCACAATTGCCCACCCTATCTCCTCTAATCTTCTCACTAACAATTTCCCTTCCCCATTCACCTTTGCATCCTTCGACCTTCTTTCCTTTCCCTCCTCTTCTCCCCCCCCTATCCTTACCCTTCCCCCCAATTCTCCTGTTCTAGCATTAAAATCCTCCCCTATTATCGTTCTAATCCCACCTCCCTCCTCCTCCGTCCACTCCCTCATCTCTCCTAATTTCTCTTCTAAATCCCCATTTACGTTCACATCCACCAATCTCCATCTCTCCCCCTTTTTCCTTATCATCACCTCCATCATTCCTTCCTTCTCCGCCCACCCTTTTCTTCTATTCCTAACCCTTTTCTTACCCCTACTACTATTCCCCCCATTGCCCTTCCTTTCCTATTTTTCTTCCTCGCATATTGCACCTCCCACTTAAATCCCACAGGTAACCTCCCTCTTATCTTCTCCCACCCTTTTTCATCTACCCATGTTTCTAACAAGAACATTACGTCCCTTTCCCTTATCTCCTCTCTTATTTCTTCCTGTCCTCTTATTCCCTCCTTAATCTCCTCTTTAATTTCTCTTCTTATCTCTCTCATCTCTCTGATTATTTCCTCCTTCCATTCCCTCCCCATCTCTCTTATGTTCTCCCCCATCCCTCCTGCCTCCTCTCTCCTTCCTGTCTCTGGCGATCTTATCACCTTTTTACTTTTCCTAAATAACCACTGTATGTCCCCTTTCTCCTCCATCTCTTTTCTCAATCCCATATCCTCTAATTCATCCCTTTTCCTTTTTAAAACCTCTTCCGGCGTCCCCGTGCTAGCCCTTCTCTCCCTCTTCTCAACATTCTTTATTCTTTGCACCTCATCCATTTCCCTTCTATACTTCTCTTACTCTATGTCTAGTGACTTTTCTCGCGCCACCTACCTTTTTCTCTTTCCCTATACCTACTACACCTGCTCCGATCTCTCTACACCTGTTCTCACCTATCTCCCTAATTGCTGACTCACTCCACCTGCACCACTTTACTCTCTTCTCACCGCTCTTTTCCCTTCTCTACCAACTCGCCTGCAATCCCCCGGCTTGCACTCACTCCAGATTCTCACTGACTCACTCTCTCTCACCTCTTCTCCTCCTCCTACCTCTAATAACCACTCAAAACACACTCTCTGACAGCACTCCAACCTTCTATCACGCAACCGGAAACGGAAGTCCGAATATTGTGTTAATATTTTAGCATAAAATAAATGCAAACTTCAAATAAACTTAAAATAAATTTTGTGTAAAATTAACATAGTTTTAATGTAAAAATTAACTAAAAATATTGTTAATTTTACATTTTATCACCCCCACTTATATTATAAAGTAAAATTAACATTTTTTTCTGTAAATTTTAACAGATAAATCTTGTCACTAATAATACGGAACATATTTATTGTGTAAAATTAAAAATAGATATACATTGTGTTATTTTTACACTTTTTTTTAGTTGTTTTAATAATTTAACATTTGAGTCCAATTAACATAACAGCAATATGTTAAATTAACACATGAATGTGTTAAATATTTAACACAAAAGTTTTAACGGGGTCCGTTTTTAACAAGAAAACACAAATTTTCCAACTGTGTAATAGGGTTATAATAGGAGACGAAATACCTTGCAAATTACGTTAACGAAATGGCTTTTTAAATTGGACCTTTTTATCGCAATATACAATGACTTGCACAAGTTCACAAATGACTTTTGAATTGATGAATTTAATTTCATGTTTGCGTTGGCATAGGTATCAAGTTGCAATCCGTTACGACGACTCATCTATAATTCATTTCTCGGAATAATTTGCATTTTTTTAATTTTGTATAGAATTATCCGCAAGAAAGATTAAATGAAATTTGATTTTCTTATCAATTAAAATCATATTTTGCACGTTTATTTTAAAACTCACACAAATCAAGCTAATGCTCACAAATAATACTCATTATTCAATATCGAAATGGCGTTTTAATTACTGTAAGCGCAGATGAACGGCAGTAAAGAAATTGTTCTAAATCCCTCAGTGAAAAATAAGATAGAATATATTTGGCTCAAGATACAATATAATTTGGCAATGTCAACGGTATTAAATTCGAGCGAGGACTGTTCCTTCCGACAGTTAATCGGCTGTATTTATTTCTTTCGCTTAGACTTCTAGATAATTCTTGACTTTTCGGTTATTGCTTTGTCTTACGACCTCGTCAAGGTAATCGGAGATATTGTTTTTACTTGGCTGTCTCACGAAACAATCCGAGTCGACTTACACTGTTTTTGTTTGCGTCCATATTATAATGCCGAGTTTGTCTCGAGTAAATATAACGGTCGAGACAAGTACTTTTATTATCGATTCGCAATATCTAAGATAAATTATTCACGCGATACAATATTATAATTTAAAATAATTCCGATCCTACATTACTTTGTCGTATCTTTCAATTTTATAGATCTGATGCACAGCATGACAAATCATTATGTAACACGTAACGAATAATTTCACGATACATGCTACAATCGCATGATAACGTATTATCTTCTTCACTTCTTGGAAAATGTACATTCCTATATGATTATGTTTTCTTAAAATACAATTTATAAATATGTAAACAAACATGTGCAACAGATGAATGAAAATGTCTATATATTATTATTTATCAATTTATACACTTAATTATTAATGAAGAATTTTGATTAAAGTAGCCAATCTTTTCTAATCTTTCAATCCCGAAAATAAAAAAACAAGATAAAAATTATATTTTTGACAAAAGTTGTAAAATAAACATTAAACTGAGTAAATGGCAATATGAGCCTAGGCGCTGTTAATAGGGCGCAATTTTTTAAAAAATTAAATGTATTATATAAGCATTCAAACGCACATCGTTTATTTAGATCCAAATTATCTTAATAAAATATTCGCGGACGTTTCGGATCCTTCTTAGGGCCATCTTCAGCGCAAAAAAAAATCTTAATACCGAGATTAACATAGAATTTGTAGATGAAGGATATTACAAGACACAACATAAGCAATTGATTATCGCAAAATAATTGTGTAAAATAAATGTAAAAAAAGATACAACACAAATATACAAATAAGCAAATGGCATTAAGACATGTGGTTTTGAAATAGAGAAGCTCTAAATAAGAAGTACTCGTGATATAGTAATTTACATGTTACTATGATCTAATCAGCGTGCAGAGTTAGAGAGTGTGCAAGACTACGTTAGTGCGTCTTTTATTGAAATTCGGTCCCGGAAAAGTGTGACAAACGCAGGCACAGAGATCCGCGTCGGTAATTGCTACCTCGGTGTCCTGGTGAGAGCAGGGTGTCTTTGCTCTTTGTCATCTGCGGCACGATGAGCAATGAGTTCGGTGGAGTCGGCGACACGGTAGAAGTTTGCGGTGAGGTAGCCAGTGTTAGATTGGGTAGCGATTGACCCAGACTCGAATACGATACTTGGACACTCAGCGTGTTCGGCGTCGGTGATTTACTCAATAACGAACGCCTGATTCGGACAATGAGTTTTAATAGAGATGTTATTACAGTCCATTTACTTTGCGATTCATCAATGTGAAATCGCGAAAG
>NW_028141840.1:0-14031 GCF_030444845.1 Prenolepis imparis
GCTATGGTAAAGCCGACGATTGTGGATGCGAGGCGGTGAAGCAGCTGAATGCTAGGTGCTGTGAGAAGCGGAGGCGACGGCTGGGCGGGGACTCCTGCATAACAGAAAATTTTTATTAATTATTTTAATAATTTATAATTAAAAAGAAATACTTACTAGTTCCAATTTTCCACCACAGGTTCTGGTGGATATGGCTCTAGGCCAAACAGTTCCCGAAGAGCATACATGTTCTCCCATAGCCAACTGTTATTGGCATCCATTTCCCGCGCCTCTGCAGTTTCGCACCACATTTCTGCAAACATTTGTCGATGTTCCCACCTCAGCATTCTCACCCACTCTCGTTCAGTTAAACCTTGCTCCACCACATGTTGCGACCGTAAATTTTGCACAATGTTATAGATCATCTGAAAAATATGAATATTTAATATATATCTAAACATATTGCAATATTCTGTACAATAGTTTTAAATAAATTGTACAACTTACTATTTCGGGGAGCGTACGGCGCAGAAAACCTCCAGTCATTTTTTTCACTATTTTTTACACTCACTTCGCTCGGCGACTGTTCGAGACTTTTTGATGTGGAGACAGACTCTCTCTCCATAAGCTTCAACCCCACCCCTCTCAAAATTATCGCAATTCTTCCTTAAAAGATATTTAGAAAAATGTTTCGCTCTCGTTTACGACCGATTTTCCGCGAGGGTACAAAGCTGCCGAACGTCAACGCTTTTACATTTGCACCCCTATAAATAACGTTTGACATGTTCGTCGCAGCGTCGGCCCTAAAATCTTCATTCCTTTCCTAATGATAAAATGTCCATAAAATGAAAAACAGTTTTATGGCTTCGGGTAGCCATAAATCACAAAGATAATCAGTTGCCGAGCATGCTTAGACCCCCCCCCCCTCCTTTGTCGAAACATCCCCCTCCACCCGCGTGACGTCAGCCCCCGCGCCCCCGAGATACCCCCGCCCCGCGTGACGTCATACCCCTCGCCGCGGAGAACCCCCGCGCCCCGCACCCCCCTCGGAGCCCCATGGGTTAGAACCGGCATAGTATTACTACTGACGATAACAAAACTTGTTTACAGAATTAAAATTTCTTAAAAAATGACACTATTAGCTGTAACATCAATTAACAAAATTCGGTATATTTACACCTATAAAGATACAAACAAAACTGATAGCGGTACAAACGTCTGCAGGCAATTACAAAACAGCACCCGTATACAAAATTGAAATATCCCAAAAATGACATTATTATCTCTAATATCAATTTTGAACATTCGGTATATTTATACCTGTAAAGGTACAAACAAAACGGAAAACAATACAAACGTCTGCAGACGATAATAAAACAGCACTTGTTTACAGAATTAAAATTTCTTAAAAAATGACACTATTAGCTGTAACATCAATTTTTAAAACTCGGTGTATTTACACCTGTAGGGGTACAAACAAGACGTAAAGCAATACAAACGTCTGCAGACGGTAACAAAACAGCACCCGTTTACAGAATTAAAATATCTTAAAAAATGACACTATTAGCTGTAACATCAATTTTTAAAACTCGGTGTATTTACACCTGTAGGGGTATAAACAAAACGGAAAGCAATACAAACGTCTGCAGACGGTAACAAAACAGCGTTTACAGAATTAAAATTTTTCATAAAATGACACTATTATCTGTAACATCAATTTTTAAAATTCGGTGTATTTACACCTGTAGGGGTACAAACGAAACGGAAAGCAGTACAAACGTCTGCAGGCAATTACAAAACAGCACCCGTATACAAAATTGAAATATCCCAAAAATGACATTATTAGCTCTAATATCAATTTTGAACATTCGGTATATTTACACCTGTAAAGGTACAAACAAAACGGAAAGCAATACAAAAAAACGTCTGCAGACGGTAACAAAACAGCACCCGTTTACAGAATTAAAATATCTTAAAAAATGACACTGTTACGTCCTGGCCTGCACGAAGGAAAGGCCGCTCGAAGGTCGTAACAGCGTTTTCCCGAAAATCGGAGTGATTTCGGGTCGAACGGACTGTCTGGCCCTTTTGCAGGTCAACGACTGGATAGTCGCTTTTACCTGGCTTATTTCAGGGGTTCGTTCGTCGGTCCTTTTCGGTAAGGGAATTAAATCCCTTTTACGCGGGATAGGACCTTGTGCGATCTCGGGGGATATATGAAGGAACGCAGGGGTTTAAATAAGACTTTAAATTCGCGTAATGTAAATAATTATCATTTATTCAAAAAAAAAATAATAAAATCTTAATAATATTCGGAGAATTAGACATTTGAATTTGTGGACATGTATAAACAATTATATATGAGTGTGTGTGTAACGTTGATGTGCTATGAGGCGGTTGAGGATTCGCGTTGGCTTTTGATCGTCCCGTTTCAATCGGAGAGCGCGTTTCAATGCTCGACGGGCAGCGATTTCCACTACTTATTAAGTTTAGTCGCGATTCCGGGGATTTATTCACTTCCGTGATCGTAGAAGAATGAAAGTACTCACTGTTGGCTGTATATTATTTGGTGAGCGGGTTGGCGGCTATACGTTGATCCTCAGGATCGCTGGTTCCTTCGAGTGGTGTGGGCGAAGGTGTAGGTTGACTGGTAGCTGGTTGTTGAGCTCCGACGGTCACAATATATGTTTAATGCGAGGATCCAGAAGTGTGTAACTGCCACGACGTAGGCGGAATTAATAGAGCGTTCTTGGAAGATTCGCTGCTTTTATACTATTCGTCTGCCTTTCCTATAGGGCAAAGGGCGTCTTCTTTTCTTGTGACTCATAGTCATACGTTCGGTGTTTAATCCCCTTTACGCAACGTATTGCTTCCTTGTATGAAGAGTTCTTTCCTAATTCCGATCTTTGGTCTACTGATAGCGTGTGTCGATCGTGATATTTCAACATTACCTATGACTTATTGATCAAAGTGTAGGTTTCGTAATCTCACCGATCGAGTTGTTTCACAATCACTGTCTTTCTCCGTTTAATTCTTATAACTAATTTCGGTCTTATAATTAATATGTTCGCGGAACGCGAATCTGCGTAAATCGGGGAGGAGAAAAGAATCGTGCAGTCCACAGGACGTAACAACACTATTAGCTGTAACATCAATTTTTAAAACTCGGTGTATTTACTCCTGTAGGGGTACAAACAAAACGGAAAGCAGTACAAACGTCTGCAGGCAATTACAAAACAGCACCCGTATACAAAATTGAAATATCCCAAAAATGACATTATTAGTTCTAATATCAATTTTGAACATTCGGTATATTTACACCTGTAAGGGTACAAACAAAACGGAAAGCAATACAAACGTCTGCAGACGGTAACAAAACAGCGTTTACAGAATTAAAATTTCTCATAAAATGACATTATTAGCTGTAACATCAATTTTAATAATTCTGTATAATTACACCTGTATAGATACGAACAAAATGGAAAGCGGTACAAACGTCTGCAGGCAATTACAAAACAGCACCCGTATGCAGAATTGAAATATCCCAAAATTGACATTATCAGTGGCACTGTCCGCTCTTAGCATCCTTCGCAAAACCTTGCGAAGGGTGAGACCCCTCACCACGTCAAGATGGCGGACAACGAGGGGGGGCTTCTGCGACCTAGGTTTGATATATTTTTATCTGTAGGGATACAAACATAATAAAAAGCGGTACAAACGTCTGCAAACGATTACAAAACAACATTCGTTTACAGAATTAAAAAATGACACTATTAGCTGTAACATCAATATTTAAAACTCGGTGTATTTACACCTGTAGGGGTACAAACGAAACGGAAAGCGGTACAAACGTCTACAAACAATTACAAAACATCACCCGTTTACAGATTTATAATATCTCAAGGAATGACAATGTTAGCTCTAATCTCAAAATAGAACATTCGGTATATTTTTTTTTAGGGGTACAAACGGAAAACTTATGTTGTTGTTTTTTACGATGTACGTTTGCAACGTTTTCATGAATTTACTTTACAACATTTACCTCACATGAAGATAGGATTAGGATGAACGGCGGACTTCGAATACTTGATTTGTTGGCTTCTACGGCCTAGATTTGTTATGTTTCCATGATTTCAACGTGCCGTATGCACTTTTGATGAAGATAGGATCAGGATGTACGCCGGATTTCGAAAACTGGAATCGCTGGCTTCTACGACGTAGGTTTGCCTAATTCTCATGATTTCAACGTACCGCATGCACGAATGATGAAGATAGGATTAGGATGAACGGCGGATTTCGGAAACTCGATCCACTGGCTTCTGCGACCTAGGTTTGCCTCTCTCTGTCAATATCTTTGTCAGAGTTCAGCAAGAGCATCTCAAATATGGCACAATTGGAAGCAAGTTTGTTGGAGCAAGCCACAAGGGTGAATTCGGTGGAAGAATATATTGTGTGGGAGCAGCAATGTGACGAATACATCGAATCACTGGAAGAACAAAGTCGAATAAAACGACCACGATTACCGATCGGAGTTCGACAATCGCTTGTCTCCCAAATGGCGCGTCTCGAAGGGTTGAAGAATTCGGTACGCAGACGTTTTGTACATGCAGGTGCTGGAAGCAGTTCGCGAGACATCGGACTCATATGGCGAGAGATTGATACGGCGTTCGAGAGCCGCATCTTGACTGGTGCGGTGATAAACAGCAATCACATTGAACCTCGTCAATTTCTAGAGGAGGCCAAAGACATTGTGATCAGATACGTGCAAAAAGTGTTGCAAAAACACACTAGTGTGAAAGTGAACACTATATTTAATGGCGAGTTCATGTCGGGCGATAAGCGTGCTAATAAAAGTATGAATACGAAAAACTTTGAAATCTTTCGCACCTCCGATTTACATGATTGGTATAAACGCCGCGTTATCGACCCCACACTAGCATCGCTAGAATAGTTTCAAGAACGCGATAGTGGTTGGGCATTGTCGCGAATAATCAATTTAATTGTAAATATAAACAAGTATAATCCAATGCGTGCGGGATGCCACATTAAATTACCGCGAGAAATAATGAACAAAAGAGCAGTGGTTAATGTGCAATCAAAAGACTATGCATGTTTTATTATAATGCGCGTATTATTATACTCTCCCCGTGGGACGCCATGTTAAAGCATACACAAATTACGTTCGAATTACTTACAGACGTTGACATGATAATGTTTATCGAACGGGGTATACGCGGCGGTCTGAGTCAATGTTCAAACAGATATGCACACGCTAATAACAAGTACATGCAGTCGTACGATCCATTGAAACCATCTTCGTATCTAATGTATTTCGATGTAAATAATTTGTATGGATGGGCAATGTGTCAACCATTGCCTTATGCTGATTTTCAATGGGTCGACGATGTATCTAATTTCGACACATCATATATCGCGCTCGATTCACCCACAGGCTACATCCTCGAGGTAGATTTAGAATATCCACGACATATTCACGACACGCACACTGACCTACCGTTTTGCCCGACACGCGACAAGCCGCCAGGCAAGCGGGAAGATAAGCTTCTCGCAACGCTATATGATAAGAAGCGATATGTGATACACTACCGCAACCTGCAGCAATGTACGCGTCACGGCCTTCGCGTTGCAAAAATACATCGCATATTACAATTCGCGCAATCTCCATGGCATATATTTACAATTAAATTGATTATTCGCGACAATGCCCAATCACTATCGCGTTCTTGAAACTCTCCTAGCGATGCTAGTGTGGGGTCGATAACGCGACGTTTGTGCCAATCATGTAAATCGGAGGTGCGAAAGATTTCAAAGTTTTTCGTATTGATACTTTTATTAGCACGCTTATCGCCCGACATGAACTCGCCATTAAATATAGTGTTCACTTTCACACTAGTGTGTTTTTGCTGTTACGTCCGGAGCGCAGTCGCGGCGTGAAATTCGCGAGAAATAATTATCGCGGTACACGTGCTCGGATTATCGCGCTGAACAACGTCGTATTTCGGAAAACCTTTCCGGGGATACTCACGACGAAGGGTGTTCTGCCAAGGCTACACGCAACGGTTCAATGTCTTGCGGAGTGGAGGGTGTCGCCTTAAGATTCGTACGAGGGAGTTGCAAATGTTACTCAGGAGTATGGGGATATTATCGAATATAATCCTGAAAACATTCGAGGGAATCATCGACGGAGTGGAAAATTGTAATCACGATGTTACCATCGGTGTCGATACGAAAGGTTTCTTCGCCGTTGATGTACCGTAGGTAAGCGATCTGACAACGGTAACAGTGGAGATGAAGGTCGCGAGTTACCGACAGTCGATGGAAGTTACACGCTGAGCAAAGTATTCCGGTTGGTAAGTTACCGATTACGAGCAAATGTTTGGCAATGTTCAACCATTCGTTTCGAGCAGTACCGCGTAAACGCATATGGCAGTCTACACAAAGGGCGGCATTTGTTTCTTTATTAATAAACCCGACTGATATTTGGCAGTAAGGGGTTCCCTGTTCAATCTTCTTCCTCTTCGGGAAGAGGCAAGATGTACGTGGCGATGAGGTACTGAGGCCTTATTGGGCACATGGGTGAATTATTTAAATAAATGGAATTAAATAAATGAATAAAACGTTCGCGTTATTTTATTTGGAATTCTAGAATATTCATTGAGTGTGCTACGTTAGTTGCGCTTAGTTTGCAAAAGAGAAATCGTCGAGATCCCTTTTTTTTATCAAGGGTCTAAGGGTCAGTTTTATGACCCTAGGCAAAAAACAGAGTTTCACTTTTATGGCCCTTGGAAAACGCAGTTTTCCAAGAGTCTTTACGAATATTCTAAAGACCACGTGTAAAGTTATATTTCAAATTTCGTAGAAAATATTAATTTTAAATATGTTTAAACAATAATTATACACGCACGTGTTTGAAATTATTTCGATAATTTGGCTATTTGTGACGGCAAATAGTCTTATTCTTTAGTACTAGAATCTTAGCGTTGAATTTTATTATTTATTTCAATTGTTTATAATAGTTGAGACTTACCTTAGTGGATCTCTGGGGGGTGGACAGTGGTTCCCCGATGCTCTGGAATAGGCGCGTCGTAATGGGTGTGCAGATGTCCGCCCTGATTTGCAAATACCGGGTGCGACGAGGATCGTTGTCCGGGATGTCGTCTCTCGGAATACGAGGGTTCTCGAATTCGATTGGAGTCAATTGCACTGGCCACTTTCTCAGTTTAACGTCTTTATTATTAACAGCGAACGGCGCGGTTCCGTCAAATAAATTATCGTACTCTGAGTCGTTATGATAGTAGGTGCCGATGAGATTTGAATATTCACTCGATGATGCCGGATAGTAGAGTCGCGCGGTTAAACGGCGAAGTTGGTTTTTCCTGCCTGCACGGCGTGTCTTAGGCATAATGATTTATAATATAAAACATTATGAATATTGCGTCACTTTTACAATAAGTCGACGTGCGGCGGTCCTCACTGTCGGTTATTGTTCCAGTGCGTAACTACGAGCGGTTCGTCCTCTCGAAGTAGTCAGAACAGAATTCAGAAATTATAAGAAAAGTGAAATCGTGCGGCAGCGACGAGCGGTTCGTCCTCTCTAAGTCGCAGCTTGGATTCCACTAAGAAAATTATTTATATAATAGATTTTCACTACACGTGCAGATTGGAAGAACTCGTTTTAGAATATTTTAGAAATACTAAAATCGTAATATTAGAATAGTAATAATATTAAAGCAAAATATTATATTGGAAACGCGTGAAATTGGAATTGGAATTGTTTAAAATAAATGTGGAGAATTATTATAAATGAAACACACACTTTTATTCTAAATTAACACTGCACGATACAAAGTTAACTAAAGTTAAAGTTTTAATACTAGAGTTAGGACTTATAATATTAGAGTTAGAATGTTAGAATTGAATTAGATTTAGAATTAGGAGAGCGTTCAAGGTATGACTGCTCTAGTCGGAGTCGCGATATGATCTGCCGGATTTTGGGACCGCTCTGAGGTCCTTCGTTTTCGGTGGCTCGGCGCTGCGGCGGCCCGAGAGTGGGAGACGCTCGGTGTAGCGGGGGCGTTTCCCCGTAGTGGGAAGTTCCTAGACGTTACGCAGCGCCTCTCCTAGTCACTAGGCTGAGTTAGGCATCATGGCCGGCACTGGCGCGCTTTTCAAACAGCGCTTAGAGGACTTAGAATTTATTTCATGTGAAAGTAAAAATTTTATGTGACCGGACGTGACACCTCCCCCCTTAAGAGAAAATGTTGGATCATGTTCCAATGCTCCTCTGGCAATCGTGTTGAGCATAGAGGGCTTTTCCATGGGAAACATGATATGATCGCGGAGGCGATCAAGGTCCTCGCTGGTGTAGATGCCGCTAGAGGCGAGTGAGTCGGGACTCACGTATTTCCATGATGGTTTGGTTAGCGGTTTGATCGTTGACGGCGCCATTGATTCCACGAGTTTTGGCGTCAGTCGATACCAGGTGCTGCGGATTTGATACAACGCTGGTAGAAGTCCGTTGCAGTCCCTGAGTGTTCCAGATTTTGTGATTGTATTTTTGATCTGGGTAATAGGAAAAGGGATTTATTCTGGTGGGTGACGGGAAGCTCGTTGTAGCAATTGTACGTAGACCTCTTCCTTCTTTGGCTCGATGTCGTCGACTTTGCATTCTTCTATGTCCAATAGGGAGAGCGTAGTGATATTTAAACCGCGGCCACCGCAATCATAGCCTATTAGCCCGTTTGAGGCTGAGGCTAACAGTACGGTTATAGCTAAGATGGTTACGTATGTCTTCATTCTACTGGGGTTTGTCGACTACTGGCCGGTCCTCCGCCGGGGCATCCAAGTCGTCTGGTTCGGAGTGGGGGTCTTCCTCGGTGGGGGCCCGATGCGGCGAGGCTTTTAATTTATCCTCGTGTACAATTCTTGTTTTAGTTCTACTTATAGCTAACTTAACATTATGATTTCCTAAAAGATTAATTATTTTATAAGGACCCGTGTATTGGTCGCCCAATTTTCCTTTGCTCGGTTCTTTCAACAAATATACATAGTCTCCTGCTCTGAATTGTCGAGTATTAACTCTACGGTCATAATAAATTTTTGATCTTTGTTTAGCGGCAATTAGGTTTTCGCGGGCGATAGCCTGAATGTCTGTTAATTTGTTAAAAAGAGTTGTGAGATAGTTAGCATAGCTTTCGTCCGCGACGTCGGCGACGTCAGGATTGCTGGAAGGTGCCCTGGCTATCCTCCCGAAGACTAACTCGTGAGGGGTGTATCGCGTCCCCTCATGTACGCTCGTATTATAGGAGAATGATGCTAATTTTAGGTATATGTATATCCCATTCGTTATTTTTATCTACGTACTGTTTTAGGTATTCCCACAAAACGTGGTGGGAGCGCTCTATTGAGCCATTAGATTGCGGCCTATAGGCCGTAGTTTTAAAGAGTTTAATTCTAAATTTCTTCGCTATATTACGCATTAGGCTATTTAGAAAATGCGATCCCTGGTCCGTTAATATAGCTTTCGGTGCTCCGAAAACGCATATTAATTCATTCGTGAATGCGTCTGCTACATTAATCGCGTTTGCAAAGGGATCGTTAAAGAATACTTAGTTAGGAGGTCTTGTACAGTGAGTATATACATGTTGTTAGTTCGCGTAACGGGTAATGGACCCATGATGTCCATCGAGACCTTGTCGAAGGCCGCGTCAGGTGTATCTATCAATATCATGGGTTGTCTGGTTTTTACGCGGACCAGTTTCTTTAGTTGGCAAGGGCGGCAATTTTTGATGAACGTTTGGATATCGGTTTTCATGCCGTTCCATTGGTAGCGCTTTTTCATACGTTGGTATGTTTTGGAAATACCTTTATGGCCGCCAATCGCCGAGTTGTGATTTTCGGCAATAATATTTTCTCTTTCGTCCTCCGGTGGGACGGAGATTTCATTCCTACAAATAAATATTTTTACATTGGTTTCGCTTAAGACGCGCGTTAGCAATGAGTATACGATATCCCAAGGGACATTATCGATGTCGCCTCTGATTATCGAGATAGACGACAGCTCCGTTTCCCTGACGACGTCTAAAAGCGATCGAAATGATTCTTTTAGTATCTCTCTTTCCGTAGCTCCCGATTCGCGTTCTTCAATGACAAGCGATATAATTTGGCCATTTCCGTCGCAGTTTATTCTTGCCCTGGCTAGAGCTGCTCCTCTAATCATAGGCAAGGATTTACTTTCTCGGAGTATGTGAGCTCCGCGGTCGACTGGTACGCCTTGTTGTGTGACGAAGATAACAAGGTTATCTTTTCGCGTAGAGAAGTTATCTGGAATAGGTACCACTTGTGGTCCCATTCTAGTTCCTTGGACGAATGGTTCGTTTATGTTGTCGAAAATCGGGGCGTTGTCGCTAAGGTCGGAACTGTTGTCGTTCTCGGTCTCGCTTGTTTCACCCGATTCGTCATTAGCTTCGGTTTCGCTAGAAGATCGCGGGTTCGGCGGATCATCTATATTATCGTTTTCCGCTCGTTGCGGGGTTTCCTCGGTTTCTCGAGGCGCTTCTTCGGTTTTCTTTCTTTTAGCATTGAATAATGACTCTTCTGAGCTGGAGAGCTCTCGAGTCTGTTCGAGGGGTAGAATTTGTTCTATTTCGTTTAGCTAAAGAGTTAGATGGAATAGGGTTTCTGGAGAGTGCGTCGGCGTTATCGTTAATTTTACCTGGCTTATACACTACGTTATATTCGTATTCCGCGAGTTTAAGGCGCCATCGGATGAGTCGTGAGGTGGGATCTGTTACGGAGTGCATCCATACCAGCGGTCTGTGATCCGTGACTAGCGTGAACTCCGTCCATTGTAACGTGGTCGTCACGACGCGCGTCCGCCCCAGCCTAATCGCGGAAGCTTCTCCTTCCATCTGTCAACCGCGCGCTGCCGGGCCCTCGCCCTCTCCACTTCCGCCGCTCTTTGTGTCAGGGCCAGTCCCCGCTCGCGGAGGTCCCTCTTCTGATTGTACAGTTCTTTGTACACCTCCGCTAGCAGAGACCATGGTATCGACCCTGACACCACACACGCTGCTTCTACGGGGACGGTGCGATAGGCTCGGACAAGCCTGACAGCCAGCTGCCGCTGCAATTCATGCAGCGACTTTACGCTGGCGACTGTCAGGCTGCCCGACCACACCGGAGCCCCGTAGAGCGCAATGGACCCGACCACCCCCATGTAGAGGCGGCGGGTCCTCTCCTGGGCCCCCCGATGTTGGGCAGCAGTCGGCCAATACTGTTGACCGCCGCCCTAATTCGAGGGGCCAAGCGACGAAAGTGATCCTTCCAGTCCCAACGGCTATCAAATGTTAGTCCCAGATATTTCATCTGGGGCTTTACTTCCATTCGGACCCCTTCTACCGAGATATGGGACCAGGGTGGCCCTCCCCTTCGTTCCCCGGAGAAGAACATGATCTCTGTTTTTTGGAGGGCCACCCTTAGTCCCAATGCGCGAATCCGGCGAACGACGAGAGTCACCCCCGCGCGCGATCTGCGTGCGGCTTCGTCCCAATTATCCCCACGGGCCAGCACCAGCGTGTCATCGGCATAACACACCAGGTGCAGGCCCGCGAGGAGGGCGCCCCGCAGCACCCAGTTGTATCCAAGGTTCCACAGGATTGGTCCAAGGACCGAACCCTGCGGAACCCCACAGTATACTTCCCTTGTGTGCAGCTGTTTGTACCGTCCCCTGTATGTGATGCACCTATCACTAAGATAATAGTTCCCGATCACCTCCTGAATATAAAGAGGCACTTCGTGATAGCGAAGCGCCTCTCGTATATATCTCCAGGGCAACGTGTTGAAGGCGTTCGATATATCAAGGCTCGTCGCCAACAACACGTCGCCCCGGCGGACCGCCTCATCCGAGAAGGCCTTCACGCGCAGTACCGCATCTATCGTAGATCGACCTTCTCGGAATCCGTACTGACAGTCCGCCAGATCGGGCCCTACCCGCGACAGGTGCAGTCTGAGGCGGGCCGCAATAATACGCTCAAAGAGCTTGCCCGCCTCGTCCAACAAACAGATGGGACGGTACGCCGCGGGAGAGTCCGCGGGGCGCCCCTCTTTTCTTAGCAGAACGAGTCCCACCTCCTTCCATATGCGGGGAAAACGTCCCGTTTTGAGGCAGTTGTCAAACAACTGCCTCATCCGGCCTCCGAGAGCGCTCAGCGCGATGGGATCCCAGGCCTTTCCTGGGATCCCATCAGGCCCCGGGGCGGTATTTTTTGCCCGAAGCCTGCGGATTACCCAGGTGAGCTCCTCCCCCGTTATTTGCAAGTCCTCGGTCCAGTTAGTTTGGACCTCAGGACCTGCTGGTCCTTCCCCACTCTCCTCTCCGCTGTCACAGGGGAAGAGAGTGGAGACGACCTCCTCCAAGAATCGAGGGTGGAGACCCTCCGTGATCGGCGGACCCCCTGATCGCAGTTTCTTTCTAACGATCAGATAAGGGCGCCCCCACGGGTCCCTATCAAGGGTCTGCAGGAGCTCGTCCCATGCCTGAGCTTTCGCCTCCTTGATGGCTCGCTGAAGGGATTTCTTTGCAGTTTGATATCCCTCCAACAGCTCGGCCTCTGCTTCTTCATGGCGCCTGCGACGACAACGGGTGTACCTGCGCCTTGTCCGGATACATATGGCTCGGAGCCTCGCTATATCCGCGGACCACCAGTACACTCTCCTCCTTTTATTGTCGGCCTGGCACCGCGGCATGGCCGTATCACATATATCGGTCATGGCCGCTCGAAACCAGGCCGCCTCTTCATCCACGTCACAGGCACCAGGCGCGGGAGTTTCCTCCATCGCCTTTGCAATAGCGGCCACCCTCAAGGCGTCCCTGTCGAGATGCTTGAGCGCCCATCGGGGGGGCAGTGGTCTACCCCCGCCTGGAGAGCGCGGCTGACTGCCCAAGGAGGGGTCCGAGACCTCCATCCGTATGTATCTGTGATCAGAGAGGGTCTCAGACCCCCCCATCACACGCCAGCCGGTCACCATGCGCGCAGCTCTGGGAGATCCCCATGTCACATCGACAATTGATCCCCCGTTCTGCCGCACACAGGTGTGAGTCGATCCTTTGTTTAAGACTAAGAGATCGAGCTCCGTCCCCCATTCACCAAGGACATCGCCCCTTGCATTGGTCACGGGAGAACCCCACTCGCCAGATTTGGCATTGAGGTCCCCCATGACCAATAGCAAGCCGGGCAGGAAACGGTTAATCTTCGCCCCCACCCGTCCCAGATATGCCTCGAATTGGGCAAGGTCCCTGTTTGGCGAGAAGTAGACCCCCACCACGACGATCTCCCCCCATTTTGCGATCACATATCCCTCACCGCTCCCCTCAATGGAGAGCGGGAGGGAATTTGACCCCCTGTCCCCAATAATGGCGACGGAGCCCACTGTGTCCCCTAACCAATTTGTTCTTGGGAGGACCTGATATGGCTCCGCCACCACCGCCAAGTCAATATTCCACTCCGCCATGTGCTGCAATAATAGGTCCTGCGCCCTGGCGGAGTGATTAATATTTGTTTGGAGAAGGCGGCTATTGTGCAACATTTATGTTTGCACAGCCGCCTCCTCCTGGCAATTCTCCCTAGGGGCCACTTGGGCCGCATCCTTGGGGGGGAGGGGAGTTGTCTCTCCTTCTTCTTTCTCCTTCCCCTTATCTTTGCTTAACTCTTTTGAGTTTTTGACCCCCCCTTTCTTTCCGGCACGGGAATAGGAGCATCCCCCTCCCCCGTACCGGTGATCAGCCTTGCGCCCATTGTCACGGCAGAACGGGCAGCAAGGCCGGTCTGTGCAGCCGGCAGCTGTATGGCCGGGCTTTCCGCAGCGGTAACATAGTCCGCTGCGGTCCACCTCGGCCGTACACGTGGCCCTGGTGTGGCCCGCTCCCATGCATCTGTAGCACTGCAGTGGACGAGCCGCCAGGGCTTCTACTCTTGCCGTGATCCATCCTATTTGTATTGGACCCGAGCGCAGGATCTTGCTGGCTGCAAGAGC
>NW_028141841.1:0-14020 GCF_030444845.1 Prenolepis imparis
AAGCAGTGGTATCAACGCAGAGTACTAGAGAGAGAGAGAAATTTAGATTATTAATCTTCTATATATATATATATATATATATATATATATCTTTTTAGGATCAGATCAGTCGCGAACTTAGCGCTGAAAATAATATTTTAAAGACGGAAAAGCAGTGGTATCAACGCAGAGTACTGTTGCTTTGGCCAAACAACAACCACAGCCCGTAGTGGTGTTGACTGATGAAAATACACAACCTGCAGTGGTGGTGGCTGCTGACGATAATACACAGCCTGCAGTGGTGGTGGCTGCTGACGATCCACGGCCTGCAGTGATACCGCCAGAAGATTTTTTAAAGGATTCATTGCAATGTAAGTATAATAATAAAGAATAATAAATAAAAATAAATATTAAATAATATAATTTTTTTACAGTAAAACAGAAAGCTCGATGGGCAAGAGCCGGAAGAGGCCGACTACGCGGACGCGGACGTGGCCGTGGCCGTGGACGCGAACGTGGCCGCGGACGCGGAAATACAATTATTAATTATATTACCATGTAATAATATATTATATAATTAATTTTTTTCAAATATATCTTCTTTCCCTTTAGCCTCCTTCTTCCTCTCTCTCTCCCCCGCCACAAAACATAACAAAAATTTATTTACATAAATAAATAATTATTTATTTATATAAATAAATTATTATTAATATTATTAATATTATTTTTTTATTATTAATTTATTATTAAATAAATATTTTATTGTTATTAATATTATAAATATTATTTTTTTTATTATTTATTTATTAGTTTTTTAGTTTTATTATTGTTTGTTATTTTTATTATTTATGATGTTAGTTTATTAATTTTTTTAAATTAATTTTTGTAAACTATAATTTTTACATATAATATTACTGTTATTGTTACGTATCCCATATTGCAAATTGTAGAAAATTTAATTATTAATATTATATTTGGGCATATCTCAAACAAAAGTTGTAATATTTATTCTATTAATTTTGAAAAAATAATTAAATTAGCGTATAGAAATTTAAAAAGCAGCGAATTTTATTAAATAATAATTAACAAATAAAAATTTTTAATATATAATTTTTATTAAATATCTAAACATGTAAAAAATACACATATTTAATAATTTAAATAATTATTTTATACCAAATTATATTTTTTTAATTTTTTTATCCTTTTTTTCATCATTGTCATTATTATCTTCTTTCCGCTTTTTATTTTTTTTCTGAAATTTATCTTTAAATTCATTCTTCATACACTCCTCCTTCTTTAGCTCCTCTCGTTTTTCAAATTCTTCTAATGCCATTATTAATACATGATCTAGCCCATCTTCAAGTACTGAAATTTTTTATTTATATATATAGATTAGGTTATATCTTTATATATATGTAATAATATTAATTTAAATAAAACGATTGACAAATTTATAAAAAAATATCATTTTATTTAAATAAATTAATTATTGTTTATATTTTTACCATTTTGAAATTCTTCAATTTCTGTTGATATATTTAATTGATTCATCGTTATATTTTTAATTTCAAATCCATTTGTTTCATTTATCAGAACATTTTCTATTTCTTTCGGTATATTATTTTCTTCCACAATTGAATTTTCAAATTCATTTGTATTTATTTGATCATCTTCAATTACTGAAATTTTTTAATTAAAAAATATATTAGATTATATGTTAATGTGATAATATATTAATTTAAATAAAACAATTAACAAATTAAAAAAAAAATATTATTTTATTTAAATAAATTAATTATTATTTATATTTACCATTTAGAAATTCTTCAATTTCTTTTTCTATTTCTTTCGGTATATTATTTTCTTCCATGATTGTATTTTCAAATTGATTTGTATTCGTTTGATCAATGATGACATTTAATATGTGAAACCAGCTACTTATATATATAGATATAGATAGATAGATAGTCATTTCTGAAATGACATGTAAATAAAACTCATCACCTCTAAGGGGTGATTTTTGCAAAATCTCACTGAACAAAATAATTTAAAAATTTTTACGATTTAAAAAAAACAATACATTAATAAATAAATGCTCTTACTTAATAACACCATTTAACAATCACGCCACTACCAAAAGATGATTTTATTAAAATTATATGTTTCTCTTTTATAACTACAAAGTTTTTTAACATAAAATAACATTTTTTAAATGCGCACGCACGTGAGTAGATGCGTGGGTGGGTGAGTTGGGGTGTAAAATTAAAAAAAAACCACATAGTAGCCATCTCTAATAAATTTGCTAAATTTTGCTACCAATTTCTTGAAAATCGGTCAATAAATTTGTAAATGCGTGAGTGGGTGCGTTGGTGGGTGCGTATGTAGACAAAACTTAAAAAAAATCACATACAGTAACCATCTTTGAAAAATTTGCGAAATTTTAGTACCAATTTAGTGAAAATCGTTTAATAAATGTGTGAATGCGTGTGTGGATGCGTGGGTGGGTGCGTAAGTAGACAAAACTGAAAAAATCACATATAATATTCATCCCCGAATAATTTTCGAAATTTTGGTACCAATTTCGTGAAAATCGGTTAACAAATTTATGAGTGCGTGGGTGGGTGTGTGGGTGGTTGCGTGTGTTAGCAAAACTTAAAAAATTAAAAATTTGAAAATTTTAATACCAATTTCGAATCGTTCACCAATTTCGTGAAAATCAGTGAACAAATGTATTAGTACGTGGGTGGGTGCGTGGGTGGTTGCGAGGGTTTGTTAAAAGAAATCACATATAATAGCCATCCCCGAAAAATTTGATAAATTTTGTTACCAATTTCATGCAAATAGATGAAAAAATATATGATTGCGTAGGTGGGTGCGTGGGTGGTTGCGTGGGTGGGCAAAACTTTAAAATAACCATAATGGTCATCCCTTAAAAATATCGAAAATTTTATTACCAATTTCGAAAATATCGGTTAACAAATATGTGATTGCTTGGGTGGGTGCGTGGGTGAAGGTGTAAAACAAAAAAAATCACATATAGTAGCCATCCCCGAATAATTAGCGAAATTTTGGAACCAATTTATTGAAAATCGGTTAACAAATGTATGAGTGCGTAGGTGGGTGCGTGGGTGGTTGCGAGGGTGGGTTAAAAAAATCACATATAGTAGCCATCACCGAAAAATTTGCTGAATTTTTTTACGAATTTATTGAAAATCGGTGAACAAATGTATAAGTGCATTGGTTGGTTTTTTGGGTGGTTGCGTGGGTGGGCAAAACCCACGCAACCACCCACATACAATGTTTTGGAACACCCTAAACACATTGGCGTAAATGGCGTAAAAATCTGTAAAAAAATTATTTTCAGGAAAACATACCCTCCTCTATGAGAAAAAAAAAATTTTTTTTTAAATGAAAATAAACCCCACAGCAGCCACCCCCGAAAAATTTGCAACATTTTGGTACCTGTTTCACAAAAATCGGTCCACAAATGTGAAAGGAGTTCGCGTACATACAGACAGACAGACAGACGGACGGCACTTATATATATAGATTAAGATTTTTAACAATCGATATCAGTCGTCCAACATTCTTGCAACAATATGGATGTACCAACGTTTGTAGATCTACAAGGATTTATTTTCAATAAACAGTTTATTGTGAAGGAAGCGGCGATCCTGAGAAGAGGATTCATTGTTTCACATTATTTTTTCGCATGCCCCGTACCATGGGATGTGCTCATAAAATCGGAGAGACGTCAAGCCTCATGGTTGACTCGAAATCATCATGGATTGCAATGGGAAGATGGAAACGTTCCATACAGCATGGCTCAATGTTTGATTATAACAGCTATCGCTGATATGATACAAGAAGAAGAAGAGTCATCCTCTCTCGTGTACGTAAAAGGACATGAAAAGCGAAAATGGTTGGACGATATAATGGACGATGCGAGAAACGGTTTCATTATTGAGACCTTGGATGCAAACTATGAAGATATTCCTACCTTAAACAACTTAGATACTACCTATAGCCTACGTTGCGATAAACATGTAAAAAATTGCGCTTTAGAAAATGTATTTAAAATATTTAATTGGTGGTCAAATCATCGCAATGATTCACCATACCCCTTTTTTGAATAAATTAATATTAAAATAATATTCTCTTTGTTCTCTCTCTCCTTTCCCTCTATCATAAGCAAGTATTACATTTCCGTACGTGTATGTTCATGTAAAGCAAGCGATTATTTCCACACGTGCATGTATTAATTTCAGTACGTGACGGCATTCTTATAATTTTTAATGTAGTTGTGGATTGATCGAGGTTCGAACGTGGTTGATCGAGGTTCAAACGTGGTTCGAAAGTGGTTGATCGAGGTTCGGACGTGGTTGATCGATGTTCGAACTTGGTTCGATCGAGGTTCGAATGTGGTTGATCGATGTTCGAACGTGGTTCGGATGTGGTTTATCGATGTTCGAATTTGGTTCGGATGTGGTTGATCGATGTTTGAACGTGGTTCGATCGAGGTTCGAATGTGGTTGATCGATGTTCGAACGTGGTTCGGATGTGGTTGATCGATGTTCGAACGTCGTTCGAACGTGGTTGATCGATGTTCGATTGTGGTTCGAACATGGTTCTATTGACGTTCGATTGTGGTTTCAATTTTAAATATTATTCATATGCTTATTCTCATCATGGAATCTGTGTCTCGGACCATCTGTTTTCTTATCTCATGTACCGAGTAAGCGTTCAAGCTAATTCTTATGTCATACATCCCCTACTCTTTTTAACGTGAGTCTTTTTAACCCCGTGGTGTCTGTTTTAACCTCCGTACATCCATCATAAAAAATTTCAGACTGTTAATAATGGAGCACGAGCTTATAGTTATTGATGATAGTGATGATGAGTTGATAGAGATTGATTATATATCGGACGTTGAAGATAAATCGGACGTTGAAATGGGCTTGGACGTTGAAATTGAGCCCGCGAACGATTCAGATTACGATAGTGAGTGTGGCAACGTTACTCGCGAGAGAAGAGTGCACAGCTTGTGCACAGCGGACATCATCGCCATGGATGATAGTATAAGAATGTGTGTGATACGTATTTATTATTGTCCATGGGATGGAGTCATGTTGTGCACAAGGTGCTTCATTAGATTACGAGATCTGTATGTGGAGATAGACATCGTCCGCATTCACAGGACTGGGAGATTTGAACAACTTTTGGGGAGATGGTGCAGCGAGTGCAATAGCACGCTGGATCAAATGTTCACACGGAATATGTGTCCAGTGTGCAATACATGTAAGTCTCATTAATTTTATATTCAATATATATATAATAAATAAATATATTATATAAAACATAAAAGATAAAAATAAAACAATTTTCTGTTATGCAAGAGTCCCGTCATCGCTCACCATCACCCCAATGCCGGTTCTACTGCAATCGAGTTTTCTTGGTAATCTGTGTAAGTTTATTTTTTTATTTTATTTTTTATTTTTTATTTTTTTTTTTAGAATAAATTAATAAAAAAAAGTTAGTAAAATATTAATAAATTTTTATGTTACAGAAGAAATCGTTCGCGGGCTAGAATTCAGCGTCCGAGCCCATTTCAATGTTCGATATATCTTCAACGTCCAATATATCGTCAACCACTTCCGCACCATCGCCCAACACTGCCATGACCTCCGCTTGCCACCGCTCCACAACCCCTATTTATATTATTATATTATTATATTCATTTTATATTATTTTATATTATTTTTTAAGCACACACACACACATTTTGTAAATATGTATATATTAATTAAAATTATTATTAATATTAAATCATATGTATTTATTTTAGAATAGGTCCTCTCTCCTTTCCTCATAATAACATTAAAATCTTATTTTTATTTAAAAAATATTATAAAAAAAAATCTCTCTTGCGTACGCCTCTCTAGCTCGCTCGCGTCATCTTGTCGCTGCGCTATCTCTCTCTCTCGCTCGCGTCATCTCTCTCTCGACATCTCTCTCACGTGCGCCTTGCGCTCTCCTTCGCGTTCCCCTCCCCCGTGGACCCCTCGCCGACAAACCTCCACGCGGTCCTCCACCTCCCCGCGGCCCCCTCGCGGACCATAACCTCGCGGACGCCTCCCCCCTCGGCCTTCTCGCGGAACATAACCTCGCGGACGCCTCCCCCCCGCGCACCACTCGCGGACCTAAGCGGACGTTTCCCCCTCCCCTCGTGACATCATTCCCCCTCCTCTCGTGACATCATTCCCTCTCCCCGCGTGACGTCATTCCCCCGCGCCGAGGGTTCCCCTCGCCCCTCACCACCCGCAGATGACCAGAGTTAGAACTCGCCTAGTATATCTACTTATAGAAAAAATTTTTGGCTTGTTTTAAAATATTACGTATCAACAAATTATCGCGGCGGACACAATGCGCCGCTTACTTTTTTAAGTATATTTATTAAAAAATGTTTAGGCTCCTATATTTTTGATACAAATGTAATTTCCACACAATAAACTATCGAAATATGTAAATACAAAATTTTTTGTGTGTTTGAAAATATTACGTATCATTAAATTATCGCAGCGGACACAATGCGGCGCTCACTTTTTTAATGTATATTAATTAAAAAGTGTTTAGGCTCCTATATTCTTCATTCTTCAATAATCTATAGATTATATACTATCAAAATATGTATAGAAAAAATTTTTGATTTTTTTAAAATATTTGGTATCATCATATGTTTAATATCGCGGCTACGCGGAGCGAGATTTGGTGCGCGGGCGCGTGAGACAAAGAGGCGAGTCAAGAAGAGGAAGATCACGGCACAAAGCACAAAGAACAAAAGAAAAGTCAAAGTTAACAGTGTATTTACAAAAGAACTGAAAAGTGTGTACACTATTTACAAGGTGCATGTGCCATGCACATGAAGATGCCACGAGTGCAACGAGCAATGATTGCAGGAAGTGCAATCAAGCGAAATCGATTGTTCGTGAAAAAGAGTGAAGCGATTGCGAAAACGTTCGGTCTGAGTGCGCGAGCGACTGCGAGACGAGTGCGGTAATTGGCGCCAGACAAACAGTTCTATCCCGCCGACCTTCGAGAAGGTTCCGAGACGAAACCACCGAATTTGTGTCTTCGTCACATAAGGATATGGAATCTTCTCGAGTGTCGGAGGACAAAACTGTTTGTTGTCACCGTTTTATTATTTTTCTCACGGGACGGTTACCCGGGAGAGTTCGAACGGCGACGATGTTTCGAGCGAGAAACGTGTGCTGCGGCGTGAAGTGGCGGGGCGCGCCGAAATGCGATTGGCGCACAGGCGAGTAGCGCAAATCGCCGCGCCAAATTTAAACGAGCTAATTGCTGCAATTAACTATGCGCTCGGCGCAAAGCGTGAACGCATCTGCGATGCAATCACACACCCTCTCTCTCTCTCTCTCTCTCTCTCTCTCTCTCTCTCTCTCTCTCTCTCTCTCTCTCCAATCCGCAACATCATATAATCGCCGCCGACTCTATACAGGACATACTTTTTTTATGTATATTTATTAAAAAACGGTTTAGGTTCCTATATTTTTGATACTTCAGTAATCTACAGACTATATACTATCAAAATATGCAAATAAAAAATTTTTGGCGTGTTTTAAAATATTACGTATATCAATAAATTATCGCGCCGGACACAATGCGGCGCTTACCTTTTTTATGTATATTAATTAAAAAGTGTTTAGGCTCCTATATTTTTGGTACAAATGTAATCTCTACACAAAAAACTGTGGAAATATGTAAATAAAAAATATTTGGCGTGTTTCAAAATATTACGTATCATCAAATTATCTCGGCGGACACAATGCGGCGCTTACTTTTTTTATGTATTGTGACGACTTTTTCTCCTGACTCGACTAAAAGTCAGAAGAACAGAGCATTGCCGTCAGCAAAACACAGGGGTTTTTAATATTTTACGCGGCGGGAACTAACAATAAGATCATGGTCGTTCCGCGCGTGCCACAGCAAAACGCCAGCCGTAATATCCGCGAGAGACTAGGTTTGGGCGCCAGACACGGTCTTTCACGCGTCAATCCACAAATTGCGAAACAAACACACAATTTAGGCCGGGAATCCCGCTACGGAATGACTAGCTAGCCTAACGGTAGAGGGGCAGGGTGTGGTTGCCGAGATTACTCTAACGAAAGGAGATTACCATTTATTCGCGATGTAATGAACACAAAAATGACGACACAGACATTTAAGTTGACAGTACTAAAGAAAAGTAGTACGCGATTTAATTGAGCAAAGCAAACTAATGAATTTTATTATAAACCAGAGTAATAGAAAAAAAAATATAAAAGAAAAATATAATAGCGGATTATTATAAAAGACTAGATTTAATATTAATATTACAAAAGATCATAAAGCAAAGTGAATATAACAAAATATAAATGGAACGGTTAATAATAATGCAATATAATAGAAAACTATAAAAATAATAAAGAAAAGAATATAAAGACAAAAGATAATATACAAGACGCAATAGACCAAAAATAAATACAAAATAAAATATTTCGACGATTGAACACAGAGTCATATCCGCGACAAGCTTAAGTCCGAGATACGCGCTTCGATAACATAGAAGAATACGAGAGAATAACCGCGACCATACAAATAGACATTATCGAACTGACTCTTAGATCGCGAACAATTGGAAGTTCGGATCGCCGACGAGACTGGAGAATGATACAATATATGGATTAATATGTATATTTCTCGCTATCCGACGGGCGAAATCCACAGGTGAATCGCGGGCGCGGGAATTTCCCCGCGTGCTTTCTCTCTCACTCGCGCGCTCGACAGCGCTCGCTCTCTCGCTCGTACTCCCTCTCTGACGCGCTCGCCGGTGGTCGCGGACTGCGCTCTCACTCTATTTATGTCGAATTCCTCCGCGATGAGGTTAACACAAGACGACGTCCGGACACAGCCGGATAACGCATACAACAACGAGATCCGACAAACATACGCACTAACAGAAGTAATATTAAAGAAAGACGCGACAACCGTATAATATGAGACGCGACATATATGACCGAATCCCAGAGAGACGAAGATTTCGCGTTAATATTATCCACGTGGCCGAATTTGCAACAGTACTCGCCGCTTGACGTCGATCGCTCTTACACCAAGTATTTTCCCGAAAAAGGCAGAGCCCACGCGACAAAATTTCACTAAACGAGACAATCGCGTCAGAACGGTCGAGACTCGGATTCACAACTTTACGGACGTGATAATTAGATACGCTTACGATAGGGTAGCCTCACCGGAACTTCTCCCTTCGCCTTGGTCCCTCTCGAGTTCGTCTCTATGGCCCAAAATCGATCCTTGATCGCCACACGTCTAATCCAGCTGAGCGGTCGCACCAATCTGCCGTATCTATCGGCCCGAAATGGACAGCTGGATCAATTCTGCGCACGCGGGGTGCGTACGCGATAACCAATTACGGCGCCGTGCCGTCTACTGTCGCCGCGCGAGATTAGCAAGTCTGTACGGGGTGTAACAGCACCCCTCGCGATAACGCTAAGAATATTTATTCGCGCGATATTGACGCTGGATTTTGAGGCCCTCGCGACCTCGCGCCGCGGGCCTCCATGCGATGGCCTTGTGTCCAGTATCCGATGGGGCGGTGACCCATGGGTGGGAATTTATCCTCCCGGTCTCGGGCCCTTCCTGCGCCTGTTGTCGGGCGCTTCACTGGATCTCCTGCCGGTAGATCTCCAAGGCTAAATTCCCTTATAACGCGTTGTATTTGCTTCCTTCTATGTTGTTAGGAAGGTAAGCTCTTGTTGTTTTCGGCTGTATGTTCGTCTCGCTAATCTCTCGAACCGCGACTGTCTCTCTCCTGTGACAACACCCCCGCCACCCTTGTCTCTCTCTCTCTCTCTCTCTCTCTCTCTCTCTCTCTCTCTCTCTCGCTCTCGCTCTCGCTCTCGCTCTCGCTCTCGCTCTCGCTCTCGCTCTCGCTCTCGCTCTCGCTCTCGCTCTCGCTCTCTCTCTCTCTCTCTCTCTCTCTCTCTCTCTCTCTCTCTCTCTCTCTCTCGCTCTCGCTCTCGCTCTCGCTCTCGCTCTCGCTCTCGCTCTCGCTCTCGCTCTCGCTCTCGCTCTCGCTCTCGCTCTCGCTCTCGCTCTCGCTCTCGCTCTCGCTCTCGCTCTCGCTCTCGCTCTCGCTCTCGCTCTCGCTCTCGCTCTCGCTCTCGCTCTCGCTCTCGCTCTCGCTCTCGCTCTCGCTCTCGCTCTCGCTCTCGCTCTCGCTCTCGCTCTCGCTCTCGCTCTCGCTCTCGCTCTCGCTCTCGCTCTCGCTCTCGCTCTCGCTCTCGCTCTCGCTCTCGCTCTCGCTCTCGCTCTCGCTCTCGCTCTCGCTCTCGCTCTCGCTCTCGCTCTCGCTCTCGCTCTCGCTCTCGCTCTCGCTCTCGCTCTCGCTCTCGCTCTCGCTCTCGCTCTCGCTCTCGCTCTCGCTCTCGCTCTCGCTCTCGCTCTCGCTCTCTCTCTCGCTCTCTCTCTCGCTCTCTCTCTCTCTCTCTCTCTCTCTCTCTCTCTCTCTCTCTCTCTCTCTCTCTCTCTCTCTCTCTCTCTCTCTCTCTCTCTCTGTCTGCAAAAACATGTTTACTTCTTAAAAATAATATTCCTTGAGAAATAATATAGTATATACTTTAATATTTTAAAATACCTATAAATTTCTTTCTAGAATTTTTTTATTCTTTTTCTTTTCTTCTTTTCTTCTGGCACACTTCACATTTTTGGGAAAATGTTTCATATAAAAATTGTAAGATTTTGAAGGGGGATAATATCATGAAAATTGCTCTTGCGTAGTGTTTTTCAATTATATTTGTTATTTTTTTATGGAATTATTTTATTTTTATTATATAAATCGAACTCTCGCAACATTCAACATAAAAAGTAGTAGAATAGCTAAAAAATAAAAAAGTTACGAAATATTATATTATGAAGCAATTATGTGTAATTTTTTAGGATGAATTTGCTGGAGACGTGGACGAAACCGCAATAATGCGGGCAGAAATCTATAATCTCCAAAAACAACTGGCAGATGTAATTGCAAAGCAATCACATCTGCCAGTTATACCGCAAACTTCCACATCTTCTTCCAAGGAGGCTCTGCCAGTTGTATCGCAAACTTCCACATCTTCCAAGGAGGCTCTGCCAGTTGTACCGCAAACTTCCACATCTTCTTCCAAGGAGGCTAGAGCAGAATCCACTTCCAAGGAGACTAGAATTGAATCCACTTCTTCCAAGGAAAATTTAAGAGAAAATTTACAACGTAAGTACATATATGAGGAGCATTCATATAATTTCTACCTTCGCTTATAAGAAAAAAAAAGTGGTTTAAACTACGCATACTTATTAGTCTTTTTCTACATATAAATTCTGCTTTCTACATATCAATCCTTACACATTTTTTTCAGCGATGCAAGATCTATCGGATACAAAACTTATAGAAATCAACATATTGTCTTTTAAAAAATTTTTAACATTTTTTAAAAGACTATCGATTTTTATAATGATTGTGTCTGATATCAATGTCATGTATTGCTGAAAAAAATATATAAAACTATGCCGGATTCATAGTAGAAAAAATAAATGTGCACAGTTTCAATCATTCTTTTTCTTATATGTAAGTTAAAACACGAACTTTATGAACGCCTCATATGAACTGTTTATTTTGAAAATTATATCTACTTTCAAGGATTTATTAAAATAACATTAATATTACACTTTCTGTTTTTTCAGACCAAAAACGGGCCCGCTGGACAAGGGCAGGAAGATCAAGAGCGCGTGGCCATGGAGCGCGTGGCCGTGGAGCGCGTGGCCGTGGAGCGCGTGGCCGTGGAGGCAACATATATAATATTAATTATTATTAAGAAGTGGATTCTGCTCTAGCGTCATATATAATATTAATTATTATATGATCTGTTTTTTTTTTTATTTTTCTATATTGATTTGATTTATAGATTTACTAAGATTGCTAAAAAAATAATGCCCCACATTTTTTTTTCTTAGAAACTAATTATTCAACAGATTTGAAGTTTACACATTATACATGGATGTTTCCTCTTTACATATACAACATAATCATTAACTTCTATAGTTTTACGCCAGCACAATACAAGTGTATGTTTGTCTATTGTATCAACTCTTATTCTGTCCATATAGCTATGTCCTCATTGCTTGAATCGCGCCCTCGTCATTCTCAAACTTTGTTCCGTAGAAAACAGTTTAGCGATTGCTTCTAATATCGAATTTTTTAAGTTATTTAATTTAAAAAATGTACTCTGCGGGACAAGGAAAGATGACGAGGGCATGCTTCAAGCTGTGAGAACATGGTTACGTGGAAAAGAAGAGTTGATACAGTAAAGTATAAGAAAAATATATACATGCATTTGTCGGCGTAAGACTATAGAAGTTGATTGAAATTATAATATATATAAAAAGAGAAAACATCCATATATATTGTGTGAATTTAAAACCTATTGAATAAATACTTTCTGAAAAAATGTGGGGCACTACTGTTTTGAGCAATCCTAGTATTTACAATTTTATTAAAATAAGTTTTTGTTTTTTTTATGTATGTGTTTATATAAATACTTTATGTTTAACTCACTTTATGTTATATAAAGATAATATAATGTTGTGTATTTGATAAGACTGATTATACAGGGTGAGTCTTTTTAATCTTAACAGGCAAATATTTCGAAAATATGCAATAAATAAAAGTTTCAAATAAAGGTCACTATTGTACGTCCCCCTCAACATCATACAACTTTTATTTGAAAAGTTTTTTTGTAAAATTGCATATTTTCGAAATATTAGCCTGTTAAGATTAATTAATAAAAAGACTCACTCTGTGTAATGTTGTTGTGTATTCAATAAGACAGCGTTTCAATATGATAGCGTTCGTATACCAAAAACGTATTTATTATAAATGTTATATAAACATTATATAACGTATTCGATAAGACTGATTATATAATTATATTCAGACTGATTATATTATAATAATGGAAATTATGTATTAATGTATAATTCATGATTTCCACTACTATAGCAAGATATAATATTTGTACTGAAAACTAATATTTCGAAAAGATAATTAGTTATGAGATAACATAACTGTATTAGATTTCTGAAAAAATTTATCATACATTTAATGATTATTTGAAAAATCCTTTTTAACTAATAAGTATTTACGTCCTTTTTAGAATTAGAATGTATGCTAGATAAAAATTATGTTCGTATGCGTACTATTTTATTATTTTATCATTATTATATTATTTATTAATTACAATCAATTATAGAACAATAATTATTCTATAAAAATGTTATGACTATAATTCAAAACAGTGATAAAATTTTAAAGCACTGATAGACTTAAACAGTTTTATAAAGTATTAAAACTAGTAAATATATTTTATTAAATCCCTTTTACAGAAAATTACAGATAATTATTACGTTGCAGAGTGAATATTATGCAAATTCGAATACCTGATATCATTACATGAATATAATTAGTAGTAAAATTTTCATTATCGATTTTTTGACCCCGTATTGTTTAGCTGAATGAATAAAAAGAATCAATAAAATCAAACTATGAGAAATTGACATATAAAGATTGTGTATTCAATTATGACTGATAGCGTTAGTATATTAAAGACGTATTTATTATGGATTGTTTCAAAGGCATTCAGCTCACATTTAAATATAATCATTAGTTTATTTAATTTGTTCATTTAATCAGTCCAAATGGTTTGTCATCACGATCACGATCTTTAGGAATGCTTATTTGATGTTCCTTTACTATACACCAGATTAAACTGTAATAAAAATCTAATAAATAAAAGTATACATATACATGCAATTTTAATGTACACTTTTTTTATAATACACATACAAATTGTTTATAATTTGTATTCCTTTTTCAGTTACCTTAATGCATATAACGAGTAGTCTTCAATTTTTTGCTTCTCTATTCCAGAAAATTTTT
>NW_028141842.1:0-14010 GCF_030444845.1 Prenolepis imparis
GCATGGTATCAACAGATTCTGTAATCAATGTACTATTAAAATGTATAATCGATGAATTTTTGGCTCGTCTTAAAATATTAGAAATCGATACTTTTTTACCGCTGACCTTATGCGACGCAACCTTATTTTATGTATATCAAGTTAAATAATTTGTACGCTGGTGTCTGTTTGGTACCAAATGATTGTGTAATCAATGTACTATTAAAATGTATAATCGATGAATTTTTGGCTCGTCTTAAAATATTAGAAATCGATACTTTTTTACCGCTGACCCCATTCGACGCAACTTTATTTTATGTATATCAAGTTAAAAAATTTGTACGCTGGTGTCTGCATGGTATCAAAAGATTCTGTAATCAATGTACTATTAAAATGTATAATCGATGAATTTTTTTCTCGTCTTAAAATATTAGAAATCGATACTTTTTTACCGCTGACCCCATTCGACGCAACTTTATTTTATGTATATCAAGTTAAAAAATTTGTACGCTGGTGTCTGCATGGTATCAAAAGATTCTGTAATCAATGTACTATTAAAATGTATAATCGATGAATTTTTGGCTCGTCTTAAAATATTAGAAATCGATACTTTTTTACCGCTGACCCTATGCGACGCAACCTTATTTTATGTATATCAAGTTAAAAAATTTGTACGCTGGTGTCTGTTTGGTACCAAATGGTTCTGTAATCAATGTACTATTAAAATGTATAATCGATGAATTTTTGGCTCGTCTTAAAATATTAGAAATCGATACTTTTTTACCGCTGACCCTATGCGACGCATCCTTAATTTATGTATAGCAAATGAAAAAGTTTGTATGCTGTTGTCTGCTTGGTACCAAAAGATTCTGTAATCAATGTACTATTAAAATGTATAATCGATGAATTTTTGGCTCATCTTAAAATATTAGAAATCGATACTTTTTTACCGCTGACCCTATGCGACGCATCCTTATTTTATGTATATCAAGTTAAAAAATTTGTACGCTGGTGTCTGTTTGGTACCAAATGGTTCTGTAATCAATGTACTATTAAAATGTATAATCGATGAATTTTTGGCTCGTCTTAAAATATTAGAAATCCATACTTTTTTACCGCTGACCCTATGCGACGCATCCTTATTTTATGTATATCAAGTTAAAAATATTGTACGCTGGTGTCTGCATGGTATCAAAAGATTCTGTAATCAATGTACTATTAAAATGTATAATCGATGAATTTTTGGCTCGTCTTTCAATATTTGAAATCGATACTTTTTTACCGCTGACCTCATTCGAAGCAACTTTATTTTATGTATATCAAGTTAAGAAATTTGTACGCTGGTGTCTGCATGGTATCAACAGATTCTGTAATCAATGTACTATTAAAATGTATAATCGATGAATTTTTGGCTCGTCTTAAAATATTAGAAATCGATACTTTTTTACCGCTGACCTTATGCGACGCAACCTTATTTTATGTATATCAAGTTAAATAATTTGTACGCTGGTGTCTGTTTGATATCAAATGATTGTGTAATCAATGTACTATTAAAATGTATAATCGATGAATTTTTGGCTCGTCTTAAAATATTAGAAATCGATACTTTTTTACCGCTGACCCCATTCGACGCAACTATATTTTATGTATATCAAGTTAAAAAATTTGTACGCTGGTGTCTGCATGGTATCAAAAGATTCTGTAATCAATGTACTATTAAAATGTATAATCGATGAATTTTTGGCTCGTCTTAAAATATTAGAAATCGATACTTTTTTACCGCTGACCCTATGCGACGCAACCTTATTTTATGTATATCAAGTTAAAAAATTTGTACGCTGGTGTCTGTTTGGTACCAAATGGTTCTGTAATCAATGTACTATTAAAATGTATAATCGATGAATTTTTGGCTCGTCTTAAAATATTAGAAATCGATACTTTTTTACCGCTGACCCTATGCGACGCATCCTTAATTTATGTATAGCAAATGAAAAAGTTTGTATGCTGTTGTCTGCTTGGTACCAAAAGATTCTGTAATCAATGTACTATTAAAATGTATAATGGATGAATTTTTGGCTCGTCTTAAAATATTAGAAATCGATACTTTTTTACCGCTGACCCCATTCGATGCAACTTTATTTTATGTATATCAAGTTAAAAAATTTGTACGCTGGTGTCTGCATAGTATCAAAAGATTCTGTAATCAATGTACTATTAAAATGTATAATCGATGAATTTTTGGCTCGTCTTAAAATATTGGAAATCGATACTTTTTACCGCTAATCCTATGCGACGCAACCTTATTTTATGTATATCAAGTTAAAAAATTTGTACGCTGGTGTCTGTTTGGTACCAAATGGTTCTGTAATCAATGTACTATTAAAATGTATAATCGATGAATTTTTGGCTCGTCTTAAAATATTAGAAATCGATACTTTTTTACCGCTGACCCCATTCGATGCAACTTTATTTTATGTATATCAAGTTAAAAAATTTGTACGCTGGTGTCTGCATAGTATCAAATGATTGTGTAATCAATGTACTATTAAAATGTATAATCGATGAATTTTTGGCTCGTCTTAAAATATTAGAAATCGATACTTTTTTACCGCTGACTCCATTCGACGCAACTTTATTTTATGTATATCAAGTTAAAAAATTTGTACGCTGGTGTCTGCATGCTATCAAAAGATTCTGTAATCAATGTACTATTAAAATGTATAATCGATGAATTTTTGGCTCGTCTTAAAATATTAGAAATCGATACTTTTTTACCGCTGACCCCATTCGACGCAACTTTATTTTATGTATATCAAGTTAAAAAATTTGTACGCTGGTGTCTGTTTGGTACCAAATGGTTCTGTAATCAATGTACTATTAAAATGCATAATCGATGAAATTTTGGCTCGTCTTAAAATATTAGAAATCCATACTTTTTTACCGCTGACCCTATGCGACGCAACCTTATTTTATGTATATCAAGTTAAAAAATTTGTACGCTGGTGTCTGTTTGGTACCAAAAGATTCTGTAATCAATGTACTATTAAAATGTATAATCGATGAATTTTTGGCTCGTCTTAAAATATTGGAAATCGATACTTTTTACCGCTGATCCTATGCGACGCAACCTTATTTTATGTATATCAAGTTAAAAAATTTGTACGCTGGTGTCTGTTTGGTACCAAATGGTTCTGTAATCAATGTACTATTAAAATGTATAATCGATGAATTTTTGGCTCGTCTTAAAATATTAGAATTCCATACTTTTTTACCGCTGACCATATGCGACGCAACCTTATTTTATGTATATCAAGTTAAAAAATTTGTACGCTGGTGTCTGTTTGGTACCAAATGATTCTGTAATCAATGTACTATTAAAATGTATAATCGATGAATTTTTGGCTCGTCTTAAAATATTAGAAATCGATACTTTTTTACCGCTGACCCTATGCGACGCAACCTTATTTTATGTATATCAAGTTAAATAATTTGTACGCTGGTGTCTGTTTGGTACCAAATGATTGTGTAATCAATGTACTATTAAAATGTATAATCGATGCATTTTTGGCTCGTCTTTAAATATTTGAAATCGATACTTTTTTACCGCTGACCCCATTCGACGCAACTTTATTTTATGTATATCAAGTTAAAAAATTTGTACGCTGGTGTCTGCATGGTATCAAAAGATTCTGTAATCAATGTACTATTAAAATGTATAATCGATGAATTTTTGGCTCGTCTTAAAATATTAGAAATCGACTTTTTTACCGCTGACCCTATGCGACGCAACCTTATTTTATGTATATCAAGTTAAATAATTTGTACGCTGGTGTCTGTTTGGTACCAAATGATTGTGTAATCAATGTACTATTAAAATGTATAATCGATGAATTTTTGGCTCGTCTTAAAATATTAGAAATCGATACTTTTTTACCGCTGACCCTATGCGACGCATCCTTAATTTATGTATAGCAAATGAAAAAGTTTGTATGCTGTTGTCTGCTTGGTACCAAAAGATTCTGTAATCAATGTACTATTAAAATGTATAATGGATGAATTTTTGGCTCGTCTTTAAATATTAGAAATCGATACTTTTTTACCGCTGACCCCATGCGACGCAACCTTATTTTATGTATATCAAGTTAAAAAATTTGTACGCAGGTGTCTGTTTGGTACCAAATGGTTCTGTAATCAATGTACTATTAAAATGTATAATCGATGAATTTTTGGCTCGTCTTAAAATATTAGAAATCGATACTTTTTTACCGCTGACCCCATTCGACGCAACTTTATTTTATGTATATCAAGTTAAAAAATTTGTACGCTGGTGTCTGCATGGTATCAAAAGATTCTGTAATCAATGTACTATTAAAATGTATAATCGATCAATTTTTGGCTCGTCTTAAAATATTAGAAATCGATACTTTTTTACCGCTGACCCTATGCGACGCAACCTTATTTTATGTATATCAAGTTAAAAAATTTGTACGCTGGTGTCTGCATGGTATCAAAAGATTCTGTAATCAATGTACTATTAAAATGTATAATCGATGAATTTTTGGCTCGTCTTAAAATATTAGAAATCGATACTTTTTTACCGCTGACCCCATTCGACGCAACTTTATTTTATGTATATCAAGTTAAAAAATTTGTATGCTGGTGTCTGTTTGGTACCAAATGGTTCTGTAATCAATGTACTATTAAAATGCATAATCGATGAAATTTTGGCTCGTCTTAAAATATTAGAAATCCATACTTTTTTACCGCTGACCCTATGCGACGCAACCTTATTTTATGTATATCAAGTTAAATAATTTGTACGCTGGTGTCTGTTTGGTACCAAATGATTCTGTAATCAATGTACTATTAAAATGTATAATCGATGAATTTTTGGCTCGTCTTAAAATATTAGAAATCGATACTTTTTTACCGCTGACCCTATGCGACGCATCCTTATTTTATGTATATCAAGTTAAAAAATTTGTACGCTGGTGTCTGTTTGGTACCAAATAGTTCTGTAATCAATGTACTATTAAAATGTATAATCGATGAATTTTTGGCTCGTCTTAAAATATTAGAAATCGATACTTTTTTACCGCTGACCCTATGCGACGCATCCTTAATTTATGTATAGCAAATGAAAAAGTTTGTACGCTGTTGTCTGCTTGGTACCAAAAGATTCTGTAATCAATGTACTATTAAAATGTATAATCGATGAATTTTTGGCTCGTCTTAAAATATTAGAAATCGATACTTTTTTACCGCTGACCCCATGCGACGCAACCTTATTTTATGTATATCAAGTTAAAAAATTTGTACGCTGGTGTCTGTTTGGTACCAAATGGTTCTGTAATCAATGTACTATTAAAATGTATAATCGATGAATTTTTGGCTCGTCTTAAAATATTAGAAATCCATACTTTTTTACCGCTGACCCTATGCGACGCAACCTTATTTTATGTATATCAAGTTAAAAAATTTGTACGCTGGTGTCTGCATGGTATCAAAAGATTCTGTAATCAATGTACTATTAAAATGTATAATCGATGAATTTTTGGCTCGTCTTTCAATATTTGAAATCGATACTTTTTTACCGCTGACCTCATTCGAAGCAACTTTATTTTATGTATATCAAGTTAAGAAATTTGTACGCTGGTGTCTGCATGGTATCAACAGATTCTGTAATCAATGTACTATTAAAATGTATAATCGATGAATTTTTGGCTCGTCTTAAAATATTAGAAATCGATACTTTTTTACCGCTGACCTTATGCGACGCAACCTTATTTTATGTATATCAAGTTAAATAATTTGTACGCTGGTGTCTGTTTGGTACCAAATGATTGTGTAATCAATGTACTATTAAAATGTATAATCGATGAATTTTTGGCTCGTCTTAAAATATTAGAAATCGATACTTTTTTACCGCTGACCCCATTCGACGCAACTTTATTTTATGTATATCAAGTTAAAAAATTTGTACGCTGGTGTCTGCATGGTATCAAAAGATTCTGTAATCAATGTACTATTAAAATGTATAATCGATGAATTTTTTTCTCGTCTTAAAATATTAGAAATCGATACTTTTTTACCGCTGACCCCATTCGACGCAACTATATTTTATGTATATCAAGTTAAAAAATTTGTACGCTGGTGTCTGCATGGTATCAAAAGATTCTGTAATCAATGTACTATTAAAATGTATAATCGATGAATTTTTGGCTCGTCTTAAAATATTAGAAATCGATACTTTTTTACCGCTGACCCTATGCGACGCAACCTTATTTTATGTATATCAAGTTAAGAAATTTGTACGCTGGTGTCTGTTTGGTACCAAATGGTTCTGTAATCAATGTACTATTAAAATGTATAATCGATGAATTTTTGGCTCGTCTTAAAATATTAGAAATCCATACTTTTTTACCGCTGACCCTATGCGACGCATCCTTATTTTATGTATATCAAGTTAAAAAATTTGTACGCTGGTGTCTGCATGGTATCAAAAGATTCTGTAATCAATGTACTATTAAAATGTATAATCGATGAATTTTTGGCTCGTCTTTCAATATTTGAAATCGATACTTTTTTACCGCTGACCTCATTCGAAGCAACTTTATTTTATGTATATCAAGTTAAGAAATTTGTACGCTGGTGTCTGCATGGTATCAACAGATTCTGTAATCAATGTACTATTAAAATGTATAATCGATGAATTTTTGGCTCGTCTTAAAATATTAGAAATCAATACTTTTTTACCGCTGACCTTATGCGACGCAACCTTATTTTATGTATATCAAGTTAAATAATTTGTACGCTGGTGTCTGTTTGGTACCAAATGATTGTGTAATCAATGTACTATTAAAATGTATAATCGATGAATTTTTGGCTCGTCTTAAAATATTAGAAATCGATACTTTTTTACCGCTGACCCTATGCGACGCATCATTATTTTATGTATATCAAGTTAAAAAATTTGTACGCTGGTGTCTGTTTGGTACCAAATGGTTCTGTAATCAATGTACTATTAAAATGTATAATCGATGAATTTTTGGCTCGTCTTAAAATATTAGAAATCGATACTTTTTTACCGCTGACCCTATGCGACGCATCCTTAATTTATGTATAGCAAATGAAAAAGTTTGTACGCTGTTGTCTGCTTGGTACCAAAAGATTCTGTAATCAATGTACTATTAAAATGTATAATCGATGAATTTTTGGCTCGTCTTAAAATATTAGAAATCGATACTTTTTTACCGCTGACCCCATGCGACGCAACCTTATTTTATGTATATCAAGTTAAAAAATTTGTACGCTGGTGTCTGTTTGGTACCAAATGGTTCTGTAATCAATGTACTATTAAAATGTATAATCGATGAATTTTTGGCTCGTCTTAAAATATTAGAAATCCATACTTTTTTACCGCTGACCCTATGCGACGCAACCTTATTTTATGTATATCAAGTTAAAAAATTTGTACGCTGGTGTCTGCATGGTATCAAAAGATTCTGTAATCAATGTACTATTAAAATGTATAATCGATGAATTTTTGGCTCGTCTTTCAATATTTGAAATCGATACTTTTTTACCGCTGACCTCATTCGAAGCAACTTTATTTTATGTATATCAAGTTAAGAAATTTGTACGCTGGTGTCTGCATGGTATCAACAGATTCTGTAATCAATGTACTGTTAAAATGTATAATCGATGAATTTTTGGCTCGTCTTAAAATATTAGAAATCGATACTTTTTTACCGCTGACCTTATGCGACGCAACCTTATTTTATGTATATCAAGTTAAATAATTTGTACGCTGGTGTCTGTTTGGTACCAAATGATTGTGTAATCAATGTACTATTAAAATGTATAATCGATGAATTTTTGGCTCGTCTTAAAATATTAGAAATCGATACTTTTTTACCGCTGACCCCATTCGACGCAACTTTATTTTATGTATATCAAGTTAAAAAATTTGTACGCTGGTGTCTGCATGGTATCAAAAGATTCTGTAATCAATGTACTATTAAAATGTATAATCGATGAATTTTTTTCTCGTCTTAAAATATTAGAAATCGATACTTTTTTACCGCTGACCCCATTCGACGCAACTTTAATTTATGTATATCAAGTTAAAAAATTTGTACGCTGGTGTCTGCATGGTATCAAAAGATTCTGTAATCAATGTACTATTAAAATGTATAATCGATGAATTTTTGGCTCGTCTTAAAATATTAGAAATCGATACTTTTTTACCGCTGACCCTATGCGACGCAACCTTATTTTATGTATATCAAGTTAAGAAATTTGTACGCTGGTGTCTGTTTGGTACCAAATGGTTCTGTAATCAATGTACTATTAAAATGTATAATCGATGAATTTTTGGCTCGTCTTAAAATATTAGAAATCCATACTTTTTTACCGCTGACCCTATGCGACGCATCCTTATTTTATGTATATCAAGTTAAAAAATTTGTACGCTGGTGTCTGCATGGTATCAAAAGATTCTGTAATCAATGTACTATTAAAATGTATAATCGATGAATTTTTGGCTCGTCTTAAAATATTAGAAATCGATACTTTTTTACCGCTGACCCTATGCGACGCATCCTTATTTTATGTATATCAAGTTAAAAAATTTGTACGCTGGTGTCTGTTTGGTACCAAATGGTTCTGTAATCAATGTACTATTAAAATGTATAATCGATGAATTTTTGGCTCGTCTTAAAATATTAGAAATCGATACTTTTTTACCGCTGACCCTATGCGACGCATCCTTAATTTATGTATAGCAAATGAAAAAGTTTGTACGCTGTTGTCTGCTTGGTACCAAAAGATTCTGTAATCAATGTACTATTAAAATGTATAATCGATGAATTTTTGGCTCGTCTTAAAATATTAGAAATCGATACTTTTTTACCTCATTCGAAGCAACTTTATTTTATGTATATCAAGTTAAGAAATTTGTACGCTGGTGTCTGCATGGTATCAACAGATTCTGTAATCAATGTACTATTAAAATGTATAATCGATGAATTTTTGGCTCGTCTTAAAATATTAGAAATCCATACTTTTTTACCGCTGACCCTATGCGACGCAACCTTATTTTATGTATATCAAGTTAAAAAATTTGTACGCTGGTGTCTGCATGGTATCAAAAGATTCTGTAATCAATGTACTATTAAAATGTATAATCGATGAATTTTTGGCTCGTCTTTCAATATTTGAAATCGATACTTTTTTACCGCTGACCTCATTCGAAGCAACTTTATTTTATGTATATCAAGTTAAGAAATTTGTACGCTGGTGTCTGCATGGTATCAACAGATTCTGTAATCAATGTACTATTAAAATGTATAATCGATGAATTTTTGGCTCGTCTTAAAATATTAGAAATCGATACTTTTTTACCGCTGACCTTATGCGACGCAACCTTATTTTATGTATATCAAGTTAAATAATTTGTACGCTGGTGTCTGTTTGGTACCAAATGATTGTGTAATCAATGTACTATTAAAATGTATAATCGATGAATTTTTGGCTCGTCTTAAAATATTAGAAATCGATACTTTTTTACCGCTGACCCCATTCGACGCAACTTTATTTTATGTATATCAAGTTAAAAAATTTGTACGCTGGTGTCTGCATGGTATCAAAAGATTCTGTAATCAATGTACTATTAAAATGTATAATCGATGAATTTTTTTCTCGTCTTAAAATATTAGAAATCGATACTTTTTTACCGCTGACCCCATTCGACGCAACTTTATTTTATGTATATCAAGTTAAAAAATTTGTACGCTGGTGTCTGCATGGTATCAAAAGATTCTGTAATCAATGTACTATTAAAATGTATAATCGATGAATTTTTGGCTCGTCTTAAAATATTAGAAATCGATACTTTTTTACCGCTGACCCTATGCGACGCAACCTTATTTTATGTATATCAAGTTAAGAAATTTGTACGCTGGTGTCTGTTTGGTACCAAATGGTTCTGTAATCAATGTACTATTAAAATGTATAATCGATGAATTTTTGGCTCGTCTTAAAATATTAGAAATCCATACTTTTTTACCGCTGACCCTATGCGACGCATCCTTATTTTATGTATATCAAGTTAAAAAATTTGTACGCTGGTGTCTGCATGGTATCAAAAGATTCTGTAATCAATGTACTATTAAAATGTATAATCGATGAATTTTTGGCTCGTCTTTCAATATTTGAAATCGATACTTTTTTACCGCTGACCTCATTCGAAGCAACTTTATTTTATGTATATCAAGTTAAGAAATTTGTACGCTGGTGTCTGCATGGTATCAACAGATTCTGTAATCAATGTACTATTAAAATGTATAATCGATGAATTTTTGGCTCGTCTTAAAATATTAGAAATCAATACTTTTTTACCGCTGACCTTATGCGACGCAACCTTATTTTATGTATATCAAGTTAAATAATTTGTACGCTGGTGTCTGTTTGGTACCAAATGATTGTGTAATCAATGTACTATTAAAATGTATAATCGATGAATTTTTGGCTCGTCTTAAAATATTAGAAATCGATACTTTTTTACCGCTGACCCCATTCGACGCAACTTTATTTTATGTATATCAAGTTAAAAAATTTGTACGCTGGTGTCTGCATGGTATCAAAAGATTCTGTAATCAATGTACTATTAAAATGTATAATCGATGAATTTTTGGCTCGTCTTAAAATATTAGAAATCGATACTTTTTTACCGCTGACCCTATGCGACGCAACCTTATTTTATGTATATCAAGTTAAATAATTTGTACGCTGGTGTCTGTTTGGTATCAGATGATTCTGTAATCAATGTACTATTAAAATGTATAATCGATGAATTTTTGGCTCGTCTTAAAATATTAGAAATCGATACTTTTTTACCGCTGACCCTATGCGACGCATCCTTATTTTATGTATATCAAGTTAAAAAATTTGTACGCTGGTGTCTGTTTGGTACCAAATGGTTCTGTAATCAATGTACTATTAAAATGTATAATCGATGAATTTTTGGCTCGTCTTAAAATATTAGAAATCGATACTTTTTTACCGCTGACCCTATGCGACGCATCCTTAATTTATGTATAGCAAATGAAAAAGTTTGTACGCTGTTGTCTGCTTGGTACCAAAAGATTCTGTAATCAATGTACTATTAAAATGTATAATCGATGAATTTTTGGCTCGTCTTAAAATATTAGAAATCCATACTTTTTTACCGCTGACCCTATGCGACGCAACCTTATTTTATGTATATCAAGTTAAAAAAATTGTACGCTGGTGTCTGCATGGTATCAAAAGATTCTGTAATCAATGTACTATTAAAATGTATAATCGATGAATTTTTGGCTCGTCTTTCAATATTTGAAATCGATACTTTTTTACCGCTGACCTCATTCGAAGCAACTTTATTTTATGTATATCAAGTTAAGAAATTTGTACGCTGGTGTCTGCATGGTATCAACAGATTCTGTAATCAATGTACTGTTAAAATGTATAATCGATGAATTTTTGGCTCGTCTTAAAATATTAGAAATCGATACTTTTTTGCCGCTGACCTTATGCGACGCAACCTTATTTTATGTATATCAAGTTAAATAATTTGTACGCTGGTGTCTGTTTGGTACCAAATGATTGTGTAATCAATGTACTATTAAAATGTATAATCGATGAATTTTTGGCTCGTCTTAAAATATTAGAAATCGATACTTTTTTACCGCTGACCCCATTCGACGCAACTTTATTTTATGTATATCAAGTTAAAAAATTTGTACGCTGGTGTCTGCATGGTATCAAAAGATTCTGTAATCAATGTACTATTAAAATGTATAATCGATGAATTTTTTTCTCGTCTTAAAATATTAGAAATCGATACTTTTTTACCGCTGACCCCATTCGACGCAACTTTATTTTATGTATATCAAGTTAAAAAATTTGTACGCTGGTGTCTGCATGGTATCAAAAGATTCTGTAATCAATGTACTATTAAAATGTATAATCGATGAATTTTTGGCTCGTCTTAAAATATTAGAAATCGATACTTTTTTACCGCTGACCCTATGCGACGCAACCTTATTTTATGTATATCAAGTTAAGAAATTTGTACGCTGGTGTCTGTTTGGTACCAAATGGTTCTGTAATCAATGTACTATTAAAATGTATAATCGATGAATTTTTGGCTCGTCTTAAAATATTAGAAATCCATACTTTTTTACCGCTGACCCTATGCGACGCATCCTTATTTTATGTATATCAAGTTAAAAAATTTGTACGCTGGTGTCTGCATGGTATCAAAAGATTCTGTAATCAATGTACTATTAAAATGTATAATCGATGAATTTTTGGCTCGTCTTTCAATATTTGAAATCGATACTTTTTTACCGCTGACCTCATTCGAAGCAACTTTATTTTATGTATATCAAGTTAAGAAATTTGTACGCTGGTGTCTGCATGGTATCAACAGATTCTGTAATCAATGTACTATTAAAATGTATAATCGATGAATTTTTGGCTCGTCTTAAAATATTAGAAATCAATACTTTTTTACCGCTGACCTTATGCGACGCAACCTTATTTTATGTATATCAAGTTAAATAATTTGTACGCTGGTGTCTGTTTGGTACCAAATGATTGTGTAATCAATGTACTATTAAAATGTATAATCGATGAATTTTTGGCTCGTCTTAAAATATTAGAAATCGATACTTTTTTACCGCTGACCCCATTCGACGCAACTTTATTTTATGTATATCAAGTTAAAAAATTTGTACGCTGGTGTCTGCATGGTATCAAAAGATTCTGTAATCAATGTACTATTAAAATGTATAATCGATGAATTTTTGGCTCGTCTTAAAATATTAGAAATCGATACTTTTTTACCGCTGACCCTATGCGACGCAACCTTATTTTATGTATATCAAGTTAAATAATTTGTACGCTGGTGTCTGTTTGGTATCAAATGATTCTGTAATCAATGTACTATTAAAATGTATAATCGATGAATTTTTGGCTCGTCTTAAAATATTAGAAATCGATACTTTTTTACCGCTGACCCCATTCGACGCAACTATATTTTATGTATATCAAGTTAAAAAATTTGTACGCTGGTGTCTGCATGGTATCAAAAGATTCTGTAATCAATGTACTATTAAAATGTATAATCGATGAATTTTTGGCTCGTCTTAAAATATTGGAAATCGATACTTTTTACCGCTGATCCTATGCGACGCAACCTTATTTTATGTACATCAAGTTAAAAAATTTGTACGCTGGTGTCTGTTTGGTACCAAATGGTTCTGTAATCAATGTACTATTAAAATGTATAATCGATGAATTTTTGGCTCGTCTTAAAATATTAGAAATCGATACTTTTTTACCGCTGACCCTATGCGACGCATCCTTAATTTATGTATAGCAAATGAAAAAGTTTGTACGCTGTTGTCTGCTTGGTACCAAAAGATTCTGTAATCAATGTACTATTAAAATGTATAATGGATGAATTTTTGGCTCGTCTTTAAATATTAGAAATCGATACTTTTTTAACGCTGACCCCATGCGACGCAACCTTATTTTATGTATATCAAGTTAAAAAATTTGTACGCTGGTGTCTGTTTGGTACCAAATGGTTCTGTAATCAATGTACTATTAAAATGTATAATCGATGAATTTTTGGCTCGTCTTAAAATATTAGAATTCCATACTTTTTTACCGCTGACCCTATGCGACGCAACCTTATTTTATGTATATCAAGTTAAAAAATTTGTACGCTGGTGTCTGTTTGGTACCAAATGGTTCTGTAATCAATGTACTATTAAAATGTATAATCGATGAATTTTTGGCTCGTCTTAAAATATTAGAAATCGATATTTTTTTACCGCTGACCCTATGCGACGCAACCTTATTTTATGTATATCAAGTTAAATAATTTGTACGCTGGTGTCTGTTTGGTACCAAATGATTGTGTAATCAATGTACTATTAAAATGTATAATCGATGAATTTTTGCGTTGATACCACTGCT
>NW_028141843.1:0-13996 GCF_030444845.1 Prenolepis imparis
AAGTCCACTGGAGGCCGCGTCGTCCTTCACCACGGTTGGGCAAGGAGAGGTCCCCCTGTCCACCGTTCTCAGGGCAGAGCTTGGTGCCAGAATATTCGGGCACCACTCCGTATCCCGCACTGGCGGGTCAGAGTCCTCCTCCTTCTCCATGTCGACGTCCCTGTTTCTGAGCTTGCGCTTCAGAGCAGGGGGCCGACGCGACGGAGAGACGGATGCCCTCGCAGTGGCCAGCTCTGCTTTGGCTGCCGCGAGCGACCTCTTGAGATCATCGATCTCGGCGTCCGCCTTCTCCTTACCACTCTTGAGCGTCTGGGCGTAAACTTTCAGGGCGCTGAGTTCCTGCGAAGGAACTGGTTCCTCCGAGGCGCTGCGCGCTCTCTCCATCAGGACGCTCAGGGCTACAGTGACCTCCCGCGCCGCTCTCCTTAGCGCCGTGCTAAGGGTCGACTGCAGCCCCTTCGATACATCGGAGGTCTTGTCGACAGCCATAAGGTGCCGACAGGCCTTCGCGTAGATCTCCGATGTTTTCTGCGCTTGAAACGCAGCCATCAGTTCCTCCTCCGTGGGAAGGCTGTCCCTTCCCCTGGTTCTCTTGGGAGGGGCGTTCACGTCCAGAACATAGAGCGCTTCCTTTAGTCGAACCTCCTTCTCAAGTATGGCGAGACGATCGGCGCGAGCCGCCGTCATACCAGTGTACTCTTGAGTGGTTGGAGGCCGACCTCGGCCTCTTTCCACTGCCTCCGTTGCCTTCCTCTGGTCTTCGAGGACCTCCTCCACGTCCACGTCCATTACCTCCTCCTCGTCCGAGGATGAGGAGAAGGAGGAAGAATGCTCCCACTGCGGGTCCGGGGAGACATGAGCCTGTCTCGTCGCCGCAGTGGTGGCATGTCTCTCGCTCTCCCTTCTGGTTGAGGGAGCGGTACATGTGGAAATCTTACCGCCTCGGTCCACCCTTGTTAGCCGGACAGTTGGCTGTGAGGTGCCAGCCTTAGGACTAGCCTTCGGCTTAGGCTTACCCTTCAGTTGTACGGCTTTAGGACCATCCTTGGTGAAGCGGATCGCCATTTCACCACGGGAGCTCGCTTCCAACTCCCGTGGAGGCCCGACGTATGATGACGATGAGGAGGCTGCCGGGACAATACAGCCTCTCCCACCGGCCGCTGCGGTATCCGACCCCGCTGCGACGGTAACCTTCTTCTCTTTATTAGTGTCCATCATATAAGTAAATAAAGTATGGCTTTATTCTCTGGGGATCCCACCCATAGGACGGTTGGGTACCAACCCTAAAGAGCCCGTCCTGCCCTCATTCATTCATCCACACACACACACACACCGCCTTTCCAAGCATGGAAAGGCCTTGTACCAAGTAATCTTGGTACTGGTCGCTCTTAGCACCCAGTACGACAGTGTACTGGGTGAGCTCTCCCACCACGACAAGGTGGCGACCGACGGGAGAGTGCCACCCAGGAGGGTGCGATAGATTTCGGGTCCCCGCAGAGACCGTCCACCCCAAAATGTCCCTCTGCCCGGACATACCTCTCGTTTGGGGGAGGAGCCTGTACACCTGCTAGACAGACACCCCCCCCCGATCGCGTGTCACTCGCCGAATGTTTATAGTGGACCGAGTGATCCCCACTAGACAGACGTCTGTATTGGCAGGGAGTCGCCTCTCCTGCGAAACCCCTCTTGGCACCTAGCCTCTGACAGAAGAGGGGAGGTGGGCCGCTCCAAGTGTCATATGGGGTGAGGGGGCTCACCAGGGACCCACCCCGACACAAGGAACAACCGAAATCGCAGGAGCACGTGCCCGTCCACCGGTCAGACCATGCCATTTAACCAGGATGTTTCCATTTCGAATACATCCCAGCACCGGCCGCCTTCGCGTTTTTATACGAGGGGAAAGGCGGACCCCTGTTTGTATGATGCATTGCCCTCTGAGTAAAGACCCAGAGAACCATCATCATCTCTACCCGTGTCCCCGCCTCCGAGTTTTTATAACGAGGGGGAGGCGGACCCCTGTTGCTGGCGATGTCAGGCTCCGGGATCCCCCTTCACTTGACATCACCGCGCCCCGGTGGGCATCCGTGTCTCGACATAAGTGACTCGATGTAAGTGTGCTTCCGTATTTCCGGAGGGTGAAGCACAACCCTCATCACCCACTCTACTTGGGTCTCTTTCGAGCCCCATGCGGAGCGGGTAACGCGTGCAGACCTCAGGCGATCCGCGAATCCCAGCCAACAGATCACCCCGGCACGGCCAAAGCCCACCGGTACATCACCGTCAGCCAGGACGCGCAGTGAGGCCGCTCCTGCCCGAGCATCTCCGACCCCGGAGGCGCAACCTACTAGCGGAGAGGATGGCTGTTCCCAGTAGGCTCGTCGAGGCGTGCCTCGCCTCCCACCAAGCCGCCACCTCTCCGTGAGCACCCCGCAAGCAAGGCACCCGAGCCGGTTCTCCCTCAGATTCGGAAACAAGCCAAGCTATATTTCATTCCTCCTCAGGTCGGCCATCCCGAGGAACAAGCTTCCTCGAGATTGCGCCTAATGCGCCGCGATGACACCTTTGCGATCACCCGACATCCCCTGCCACGGCTTAAGGATAATTACCCCCAGCCTATCGACCGGGCATTCGCCCAGTTTTCGGCTGTGACCGCAGCATTCGAAGGGATATCAAGCAATCACGCCAGTGTCCAGAGACACATAGCGATATATGCGCTCTGCCCGAAGCCAGTGACCCGTTAGCCGCCGAGGGGGTACCTCGACGTTTCCAACTCTCACCACGTGGAGGAGGGTTTGGCACATGGACCGTCGTCCTTTGAGAGTCAACCTAACCTAACCTAACCTAACCTAACCTAACCTAACCTAACCTAACCTAACCTAACCTAACCTAACCTAACCTAACCTAACCTAACCTAACCTAACCTAACCTAACCTTTTTTTTTTTTTTTTTTTTTTTTTTTTTTTTTTTTGCGATGCGGCGCAAGGGCGGAGGAATCCATTTACGGATACCTCTGGGGCCGGCCCCAGAGGTTATGTGGGACTCATCCAACGGCGATACCATATCCCAAGTGGTTGACCGAGGCTAGCCCCGATCCCCCACAAGGGACAACATATCACCGCTGGCCCTACCCACTAAACCTCCGCCCGTCCAGCCGAGGACGCTTCCCTTCAGACTGGATCGGGGCCCGGGATCCGCCTGAGCATGTCACCGTGACCCCGATCGTCATGCGCTTGCGCGCTCACCTTCCGGTTAATTTCCTCGACCAGAAAATCCCTATCCCCCCTTACCCCACCCTCCTGCCCCAATACCCCCCTACCCCCCGCCCCCAAACACCTGCCCCATCCCAACCACCCAACCATCCCCACCCTTCCCCCCGGCCCTACCCCCAAGACCCCAATCCCCTAAATCCCCCCTACCCCCCACTCGCCTTCCCCATCCCATCCACCCTGCCATTTTCCCATACCCCCCCTACCCCGCCCAATTCCCCCCCGACCTACCCTCCCAGAAGTCTTTCCCCCCCTTACCCCACCCCGCAAAGAACCCGTCCTACCCCCCGGTTCCCCACCCCAAAATAACCCGTCCTACCCCCCTGTGTGTGATAACTAATTCCCCGGTTCTGGTGGAGATCGTGTACATAAGTTTGATGGGCACACGACCTCAGATCCGCAAGGATTCTCGCCTTCCTCGTTACATACTCTTCACCATCCGGGTGGCACTGCTACTCGGAATTTGAAGAGATGTCATCCCTGTTGGGTCCTCTCTGTCTCTCCCGTTCCGCCTCTTCCTTGGTGCGCATAACCGTCTCCGCAAACTTGATTACCGCCTTCCAGTATTCCTCCTTTTCCATCATCTTCCTGATGATGACCGCGAATTGTAGGTCATCTCCTATTTGGCTAGATAGCGCTTGCCTTTCCACGGTCCAGGCTGTACAGCTTTGTACCGTGTGTTCTGCTGTATCGACCTCCGCATTGCAGTGGGCACAGACTGGCGTGTCCGACTTGCCGATCCTGTACAGGTAGCTATTAAAGCAGCCGTGTCCAGTTAGTATCTGCGTCAGGTGGAACGTTAAGTGTCCCTTCTTCCTATTCAGCCATTTGGCAAAAACAGGCATAATGGCGTCTCGCGTTCTTGTCCCTGGAATCTCTCTGTTACTCAGATGTATCTCCCATTGTCTCCTCATCAGGAAATCTTCATTCGTCTTGATCTCCTCTTCTTCCTCGGCACTCCAATCCTCCAGGTTGCGAAGGTCTCTTATACGCAGGTACGTTCTCTTTCTTGCCGCCGCTATAAGATACAGCGGCGTAGTTCTGGCAAGTAGGGTGGCTGCATCATAGGATGTTGTCCTATATGCCGCCGCCACTCTTATCGCCAAAGTTCTCTGCAGTCTCCTAAAAGGTAGCTGGATCTTCTTGCTTGCCGCCAGTGCGTCGCTCCATACTGGTGCGCCATACGTCAATATTGATAGGATCACATTGGCAAATAGCTTTCTCTTTGCTTCCGTTGGTCCTCTCAAGTTGGGCATGATCCTGCCCAATGATCGAAGCACTTTATTCGCTTTGGTCTCCACGTATGTGAAGTGGTCTTGAAATCTTAATTTACTGTCTAGTATTATTCCTAGATATTTCAGTTTTTCGCCGACTTTGACAACCTCTCTGTCTATTATAAGGTCCGGCATCTTATCCGGCTTGTCTTTTTTATAAAAGACAGCCGCTTCCGTCTTGTTGGTCGCGACAACTAGGCCAAGCTCTTTTATCCTTCTGACCACTCTGTTCACCTGAATGTTCGCTTTGGTAATAGCCGTTTCTATGTCATTTGCTGTTGATATTACCAAAGTATCGTCCGCGTAGCACGACAAATGGCATCCTGGCTCTAGGTTTACGTTCAATACATCATCATAGCCTATGTTCCATAGTACCGGTCCCAGTACGGATCCTTGCGGGACTCCGGCTGTGACCGGCCTCTGCTTTGTTTCGCCGTTTTGTGTCCTATATTCTATGCAGCGTTCATTTAGATAATCATCTATGATTCTGCATATATATTCGGGAAATCTCTTCCTTCTTATCGCGTTCCTTATCACCGGCCACGGTAGAGAATTAAACGCATTCTCTATATCTATCGCCACTGCTATCACGATTCCTTCGCCAAGTATGCATTCCTCTATGATTTCCTTGACTCTCATCAGGGCATCGCAGGTGGATCTTTTCTCCCTAAAGCCAAACTGAACGGGTGATAGTTGTGCGATCTCCTCGTCTCTCATCCAGTTATTAATTCGCCTTACCAGGGTGCGCTCAAAGATTTTCCCTACCTCATTTAGCAGGCAAATAGGTCTTGCTTTGAGCGGTCCCGGTTCGCTACCTTGAGCTTTTGGTATCAATACCAATCGTGCTACTTTCCATCTTTTAGGAAACTTCCCTTCGCTTAAGCATATGTTGAAGCATTGCGTTAATTTACCCGTCATTGCTTCCGGAATACTCTTCCACGCCGTCGCTTTTACTCCGTCGAGTCCTGGGGCTACGCTGTTACCGCCACAGTCCTTGATCGAATCCTTGACCTCCCTGTATCCTATGTGCTCTTCCTCGTTCCATACAAACTCTGTCCATTCCTCTTCTGGGTCATGGGTTTGACCCATCGGAAACAGTTTGTTCAATAGGTCGTTGAGATCGCCTTCTTCGAGTATCTCCGTGAGTCCCGGCGTAGCCTTTCTAAGTTTTCCCAATACAGCCTTGTATGGGAGGCCCCATGGATCGGAATCCACTAGCTGGACCAGTTCCTGCCATGCCTCAGCCTTAGCTTTATTTATCTCTTTCCGCAAGATGCTTCTAGAGATTTTGTACTCTCTCTCCCGGTTGGCCGTTTCCTCTGGTTGATTCCATCTCTTACTTCTTGTCCAGGCTCTTCTCTTTCTATTGGTTTCGACTCTCAGATTCGCAATTTGCTCGTTCCACCAGTATGTTCTCGTCTTGGGGTGAGCCTGTTTGCATCTGGGAGTCGAAGCGTCACATGCTTCTCGCATTACGCGTTCTGTCCATTCGCACCAGCTGTTGGTGTTTGCCGTTTCCTCTTCCGACATACCGACCGAGCATGCCCAGCCTAGGGAAACCTGCAGCATCTCTGTGTCCATTTTAGCGAAATTCCATTTCCGCTCTCTTTTACTCTTATTACGTGGCAGAGGTTCTCCGTCTATCTCAAAAGATATATATCGGTGGTCTGATAGGTTCTCTGTTTCAGTTTCCACCCTCCAGTTTTGGATCTTTTCCACTAGGTCTGCCGTGATCCATGTAAGGTCCACGATCGATGTACCTTGCCGTCTTACGCATGTTGGAGTATTGCCAGTGTTGACGAGTCGCAGATCCATCTCGGCGACCCATTCCTCGATCAGTTCTCCTCTCCTGTTGGTATACGCGGAGCCCCACTGCGTGGATTTTCCATTAAAATCCCCGCAGACTATGAAACTTCCGCCTATCCGTTGGATTGTATCTCCGATCTCGTCCAGTGCTCCAAGATATTCCCCATGATCTACGTTTGGGGATATGTAACAGGATATAAAATTTATATCGTTACATCTGGCTGCGACAAACGTTTCTCCTTTACTTAATGGCGTGCAGATCTTCCTTAAGTACTCCGGCCTCCAGTGTATTGCTGCCTTCTTGTTGTTACTGGCAAGCCACAATTGGGAGTCCGGCACATGCCTGGGCTCAGATATCAAGCAGATACCTATTTGATTCTCCGCTATGTGCTGGGATAATATATCCTGGGCTCCCCAGCTGTGATTTATATTGCATTGCAATATTTTACTCATTCTGGGGAGCAGGCGGAGCCGCTATTCTCCGATCAGGCTCTTGTCGGTCTTTCTTTCGCGTATCACCTCTCCTCTCGTCTTGATCCAGGCTGCATTTATTAGAACCCACTCTATGATCAGAGTTTAGGTTTCTATCTTTGCATATCCTGCACTTGATCTCGGCTCTACATATTTTAACAGGGTGGCCGGTTTCGCCGCATCTAAAACAGACTTTGCTGTAGTCCTCTTTAAAGGTGCAGTTGTTGCGGATATGCCCCTTTCGCCAGCATTTATAGCATTGAATGGGGCGTTTCTGCAACATTTCAACTCTAGCCGTGGTCCACCGAATCCTCAGCTTCTTTTTCTCTGCGACTAGAATCGCTGCATCGACCGGACATTGTACCCAGATCATGTTATTTCCATTGGGTAATCTCCTTATAGTGCCTACCTTGATCTGTTCGTTCCTACATTTACCGAGGCTCGATACTGTTTCAAATATGTCATCCGTATTTATTGATTCGTCGAATCCGGAAATAATGAGTTCGCCTTTGATGGTGGGTCGAGTTATTTCGGCCTGTCCAGACATGACCTCTCTTAATTGTTTGGCCAGCATGTCTGCTTTCTCGGATCCCTGTGGACCGGGTATTTCCACAATGACTCCTCCATTTGCCGCTTTCCTGACTCTAGACTTGTAGATCTTTAGGTCCGACAGTTCTATTTTGTCTTGGGCGGTTCTCAGTGCCTGTGCATACGAGAATTTCTCATCAAAGCCTTTAATGGCTACTGCCGCGGTCTTGGGTGGCTTCCTTTTACGGGCTGCTCTTGCACCAGTCTCTTTAATCTCCTGGGTTCGCTTTGTTCCAGGCTGTGCCATATTTGGCGGCTCTCTTTGCTGAGTAACTGTTTCTTCCTTTTTATTTTTAACTTTCTTACCCTTCCTTCCTCTCCCTACTGTGGTCCATTCACTGATCTCTCTAGTTTTAGGTTCTTCTTCTTTCAATTCTTTCCTCGGAGGAACAATTTGTATATTTTCCTTCACACGAGGAAGTTGTCGGGCTTTCTCTTTTCTAGAACCTTCGGATTTTTCTGCAATTTCGCTGTATAGGGCTTTCGCGCTTCTCTTTTCTGCTTTCGCATAAACCATCTCTCTTTTCCTCCTCACAAGCGCGGCTATTTGCCTCTCAATCTCCATTTTTTGAGATATGTCGTCCGTTATTGGATCTTGTTCCGGCAGAGGTGTTGATATTCCTCTGATTGGTGGTCTCATCACCGGAGTCAAAGACCTTTCTCTCTCTTTATTTGGCTCTTGAGCTGCCTTCTGGACTACTGCCTTCACTTGTGGAGAGGGGGATGGTGTACTCCCTCTTTTCGATATCTCTCTCTGTTTCTTCGCTGTCTCTGTTTCTCTTTGTTTCTTGAGCGATTCTATTTCTTCCTGTAATTTCTTCATCTTCTTGTTTGCCATCTCTATTTCTCTTTTATATTTGTTTTCTTCTTTCCTTTTATCTTCGAGCTCCTTTGTGATGCTTGAGTGGCGGGCTCTCCAGAAGCCTGGATCCCCTACGGCTTCCGCTTTCATCACCAAAGTTCTCAGCGCATTCCTCACGCCGGTGAGGTGATTCTTCATCTTTCCGCTTAATGCACCTTGCAGCTTGCCTGACTTGATTCGAATCGTGTCAATCTCCTCGATCCATTCCATGGCTACTGTGCCAATGCCGGCCGCAGTCATATTATGGAACTCCGTGGTTCCGTACTTTTCGGGAGTGCCTCTCATAATATCCATGAGTTCCGGGGTATCCAACTGTCTTGCCCTGTTCTTTCTCTTAGGCGGTCTGCCTGGGCCTCTCGTTGACTTGGCAGTTTTTTCGCCTTCGGAGCACTGTGATGTCTCATTGTCACCGGAATTGCCTGTTTCTTTTACTGTCTCGGACAGTATTTGAGAGTCCACCTGGTCCTCGGTGGCTTCGCCTTCCGTGTCCGATGATATGATCTTCCTGGCTCTCACTCCGCGCCTTATGTTGTAGCGATGCGCTTCTTGATCTTCGGATCCTGAATCCGATTCCTTTTTTCTCTTATTGGAAACCTCCGGCATTGTTTCCATCGCTTCTACCCCGATATCTTGTGGGAGTCGTATCGGAGTCTCTCCTTCTCTCATCTCCATGATAGCTACAATGCCACCCACTTCTACTTCATTCTTCGCAGTAGCCATTTCGCGTGAGGAACCCGCGGTGCATTCTTCACGTAGCCCGACGTTTGTTGACGACGAAGTTCCGCCCGGGACGATAACGGGTTCTTCGCCGGTCACTGGGGCTCCGAGCACCCCTGTGACGGTAAGGTTTTCTTCCTTTTTACTGTGCTCCATCATGGTTTTTGATTTGGTTTTTTAGCCTGGTGTCCTTCCAGGGGTGGCGGGCCGAAACCCTTTTGGCCCCACCAGGCCCATACATGCACGCATCCACATTCACACACACACACACCGAGCCCACGACAACCCAATCTCCCCTCTCGGATCATCGACCAGGCGTCGTGGACTCCAAGTGCATGGGGGGAGGACAGCGCCAAGGCGCCGTGCAATGTCCAACCCCTAACGATGCCATGCCACCGGGCGTTTGAATTCAAGGTCGCCATCCTCTACCACATACGAGCCGAAGCTCTATAGGGGAAGTGGGCCCCCTCCTCCCACAGGGAGGGCTCCCCGGGACTGGGGAAACTCCCCAGACTCGGGGAGTTAATGTACCCGGCGTTACTCGGGTACGGGATGCTGTTAGCACCCCTTGCAAGACTATCCTCTTGCAAGGGGTGAGCCCTCTCGCCACGGCAAGGCCGCATCCCACGAGAGAGAACCTTTTTTTTTTTTTTTTTGTTGCGTAGTGGAAATCCTCATGGATACCCCCGCCTCCGGGAAGAGGACGGGTGGTTATGTGGGACTCCTTGCTCCCCTTGGCCGATCCACGAATGAATCGGTCAGGGGGCGCAAGGCCTACCTCACTAAAACCACTACGGATACCTTCGCGGGCGTTTTACGGGGGACGGCGAGGATGCTGGTTTCCCATGCCGTCTCGCCGCCCCCCCGCCTTAAGACCTCCCGAGGAGAGTGCCACTGAAGGCGACACTCTCCCCCCGCAAGTGCGGGTTCTCGCGGTTGCGGCGCAGGGCGGTATCAACCCCACGCCGCGCCCTCCCAAAAAAGATGGGGGGCGGGGTCACGGCTCGAGTGTCCCGCTCGAGCCGTCACCCCCCGCCACCAGAGTGGTGCTCCTTCCCCCTCCCAAAGGGAATGGGGATTTGGCAAAACACCCCGGAGGCCCTCACCAGGGAAGCCCCTCCCTGAAGGGGAAGGGGACCCTCTACGGCGTTGATGCCCTCCCACCGGTGCCTTGCGGCTCCCGGTGAGAGGGCCCTCCCGCCGCATCTACGTCCGTGAGGGGAGAGGTCGCACCCCGCGAGGCCGAGCAAAGCGCGACCCCGCAGGCGAAAGACCCCTCCCCTCGGCCCCCCCGGCTGCGGCCACCTCCGCTCCCTTGGGAGTCAGGACCCGGCCACAACCGAGGGGGTTGCCCGTTTGGGGGCGCGACCGCACCGGCCCCGCCTAAGCGAGGCCGACGCGCCCGCGCCCCCAATTCTCGAGAGGTCTTCGGGGAGGAGCCCCGGGACTTAGACGTCCCCAGCCCCCCCCCGGAGACCTCATCCCGCGTCGTGTTTCGACGCGGGTATGTATGAGGCGGGCCCCCCCCGATCCCCGCCACCACAGGTGAGCAAGCCCACCGATGGCGGGGAAAGAGAGGGCCCTCCCCTGTCCTCCGCACTTTCGTCTCCCTTCTTCCTCCTTTTTCTGAGGACGTACCCCCCCCGATCCCCGCCGCCACAAGTGGGCAAGCCCACCGACGGCGGGGCGGGAGGGGGCACGTCCTCCACCTCTTCGCTACTCCTTCTTACGCTGGGGGCGGGCCCCCCCCGATCCCCGACACCACAAACGGCCGAGGCCGCCGATGCCGGGGAAAGAGGGGGCACGTCCCCTTCCTCCTCCTCGCTGTTTTCTCCTCTACTTGCGCCGGGGGCGCGCCCCCCCCGATCCCCGACACCACAAACGGCCAAGGCCGCCGATGCCGGGGAAAGAGGGGGCACGTCCCCTTCCTCCGTTTCACTCTCTCTCTCTCCTCCCTCCCTTTCTCTCTCTCTTTCAGCCTCCTCCTTCTGCACCATAACTTTGCTGCAGAAGGAGGAGAACACCTTCCAAACTTCTTGATTATCTGTCATTGCCCTCACTACTGAGGGCAATGACAGATCCCTCCCTACAGCGGCCACGAGTTCCGTTCTTTCACCCGCCCAGGCAACACAGTCTGCAAGTGTGTGCTGGGCGGTATCGCACTCGTGGCCGCAGTGATGACACCGCGTTGTGCGCTCTTTCCCTATCCTTTGCAGGTACTCACCGAAACAACCATGTCCGGTGAGCACCTGCGTCATATGGAAGGACACCCCTCCTTTGACCCTGTCTAGCCAGCTTTCTAGACAGGGCCTTATGGCCCCGACGGTGCGCTGACCTGGCAGCCTCTGATCTGCGAGGCTGTCTTTCCATCTGCTGATCAACGCCCGTCGGGAGTGGACCCTCACGGCATGCCGGAGACTTTCCGTCATTGTGATGCCCGCCCGCTGATATTGGCGTGTACGCGTGTACACGTCCGCGTACATGCGGGCGAGCATCTCCAAAGGGGGTACTCCGGAGAGCACCCCCACAGCTGCCCAGCTCACTGTCCGGTAGCCCCGGCAAATTCTGTTGGCCACCCGCCTCTGCACTTGCCTTAAGGCATTTCTTGGGCCGCGGGTGGCCTCCAGACGTTCCGTCCATACCGGGGCTCCGTACAGGAGCATGGCGTGAATAGTCCCAGCATACAGTCTTCGAACACTTCCGCCAGGTCCCCCAAGATTGGGCAGCAGGCGTTGAAGAGCCATTGCTGCCCTCTCTACCTTAGGGGATATACGGCGGAAGTGTTCTCGAAAGGTCCACTTTCCATCGAGGTGGAGGCCCAAATATTTAAGGCAGGCCCCCACCTCTATCGAGGTGTCCTCCACTTGGATGTGGGCTCTCGGTGGCGCCCCATGAGAGCCATCATGTAAGAAGATGGCTTCTGTTTTTTGGGGCGCCACTTTGAGCCCCATCTGTCTTATAAAGCGCACAACGCGGCAAACGGCGAGATTCGCTCGAGCGGTTGCTTCTTCCCACGAGTTCCCTCTGGCCATCATCAACGTATCATCTGCATAACACACCGTGTGACAGCCAGAGGGGAGGGCTTGCCGAAGAACAGCGTCGTATGCGAGATTCCACAGTAGGGGTCCCAGTACTGACCCCTGCGGAACCCCGCATGCCATTCGACGCTTTTGTTCCTCGGCATTTCTATCCGTATAGGCCAATTGCCTGTCCCGGAAGTAGTCCGCCAGGATTGACACCAGATACGGGGGGACCCGGTGATAGTCCAGGGCCGCCCCGATCCGGTGCCATGGCAGGGTGTTGAAGGCGTTTGATATATCTAAGGATACCGCCAACAACACCCCGCCTTCCTCCGTTACGGCCTCCGCGATCGAACGAACCTTAAGTATCGCGTCGATAGTAGATCGTCCGACCCGGAAGCCGTATTGCTCCTGGCTGAGATTAGGACCCTCCCGGGACAAGTGGTAGACGAGGCGGTCCACTATGATTCTTTCAAGAATCTTACCCGCCTCGTCTATTAGGCAGATTGGCCTATAGGCCGAGGGTTGATCCCTCGGCTTGCCCTCTTTTGGAAGGAGGACGATGTTTGCCTCCTTCCATTCTCGTGGGAATGAGCCCATGCGGAAACATTCGTTGTATATCCTCCGCATGGGCCCCGCAAGACCCCGATGGGCGAGAGCCCAGACTTTTCCGTGGATGCCATCAGGTCCGGGCGCTTTCCCGTTTTTGATTTTTCTGATGGCATCCCGGAGCTCTCCCTCCGTGACCCCCATGGCCTCCTCGTCCCACACCCAGTCCAACGCCGGAATCGGGTTAGCATGTCCCTCCTCCAGCGGGAACAGGGTGTCCACGACTTGGCCGATGAATTGGGGGTCCATAGACTCCGTGATTGGGGCGCCTCCACTTTTTAGTTTTTTCAAAACTATGCGATAAGGGCGCCCCCACGGGTCGTCATCCAGGGAGGAGAGCAACTCATCCCAGGCTCTCGCCTTTGCCTTCTTTATCAGGACGCGTAGGTCATCACGCTTTTCTTTATAAGCGTCCCACGCGTCCTGGTATCCTTCGGGGTCTAACCGCTCGAACTTCTTCCGCCTGCAGACTTTCCTTCTGGCGTGGTCGGAGGTTCGCCTTGCTTCAGCGATTTCCTCCGACCACCAGTAAGTTTTTCGGGGGGACCTCCGTTTTATCCTGGGCATGGCTGCATCACAGGCATCGCTTACCGTTTTAAGCAGCCAAGCCCTTTCTTCCTCTAGGTCCCCCCTATTATCCCTTCCTCGAACCATCAGGGCCGCCTCGACCGCGGCCAGAAACGCGTCCTGATCAAGTTTCCTGAGGGCCCATCTTCGAGAGACAGCCTCTCTGTTTCGGCGGCGCTCTATTACTTCGCGGGGGAAGGCACCGACGGAGAACTCCACGTATCTGTGGTCAGAAATGGTTTCTACCTCCGTCAGCACCTCCCACCCGCTCACCAACCTTGAGGCAGAGGGAGTGATCCATGTTAAGTCTACGATTGACTCCCCCTGCCTCCTTACACATGTGGCCTTCCTTCCTCTGTTACAGGAGAGGAGGCCACTTCGCGCCGCCCAATCCAATACTTGACCACCCCGCCAGTCACCGCGCGGGGAACCCCAAGCGTCTGATTTGGCATTGAAGTCCCCCGCGACGATCATCGGGGCGGGGTGGTATTCCGTCAGCTGTCTCTCAATGGCGTGCAATCTCCCGCAAAAGTCTCTTCTACTGAGACTCGGCGGGAGATACACGCCAACAACAATGATGGACCCCCATCTTACCGTGACAGTGCCCTCCCCCGATTTTAAGAGCTCCATCGGGGGGGAGTTTGACGCGCCTCTGTGGGTGATCGCAGCCAAGCCGTCCGTACTACCTACCCAGTTATTCTCTGGTATATGGTGCGGCTCGGCTACGACCCCCAGGCCGCAGTCTCTCTCCGCCATATTCTGGAAGAAGAGATCCTGGGCTGGCCCTGAATGGTTCACATTGGCTTGTAGCACCTT
>NW_028141844.1:0-13994 GCF_030444845.1 Prenolepis imparis
AGAGGAGAAGGGGGAAAGGAGGGGGGGAGAAGGGATTGAGATGGAAGAATGGAACAGTTATTTTAGGGATTTATTAGGGGAGGTGGAGTCAAGAGTGGTGTTGGGAGGAAGCAGGAGGATAAGGGAGAAGGTGGAAGATCAGGAAGATCAGATAGAGAGGGGAGAAATTAGGAGGGCGATAGGAAGGATAAAAGATGGGAAGGCGGTGGGAGTGGATGGAATACCAGGAGAAGTGTGGAAATATGGCGGAGAGGGGCTAGAAGGGTGTGGGAATTATGTAATAGGATATGGAAGGGGGAAGGGGGGTGGATTAGAGAATGGTGTGAGGGATTGAATACTGGAAGAGAGGGGAGAAAAGTTCTGGACAGGGAGGGGAGTGAGGCAGGGGTGTCCTCTGAGTCCGCTGCTGTTTAATATGATGATGGCGGACTTGGAGGAGGAGATGAGGAAAGGGAGATGGGGAGGAGTGAGGTTGGGAGAGGATGGAAAAATTAGGTAGATATTTGGAGGGGAAGGGATTGAAGTTGAATGAGAGCAAGTCGAAGGTGATGAGGTGCAGGAAGGGGGGAGGGAGGCTGAAGAAAGCTAGTTGGTATTGGAAGAGAAAGAAGTTGGAGGAGGTAAAGGAGTACAAGTATTTAGGCTATATGTAGTACAAAGGAATGGGGGGCAGGATGGACAGGTGCGGGAGAGGATGAGGAGGGGGGCAGCAGTATTGGGGCAAGTATGGGGGATAGGAAAGAGGAGATTTGGGGGTAATTGGGGGAGGAGAGTATGGCTTTTCGATGCGGTAGTGTGGACGTGTGGAGGAAGCGAGAGGGGGAAGGCGGTGAGGGGAGAGGGGGAGAGGGAGAGAGTGAGAGAGAGAAAGTGGAGGAGGGAAGGCGGAAGTAGCCGGAAGCGGAGGTCCAACATTAGAGTAAGCTAGTAATAAGATTGCGTAAGATAGGAGGGGGAGGGTGAGAGTGTGTGTGGAGGGGTAGTTAGAGCGTAAAGAGAGAGATGAAAGAGAGGTAAATGGTGCGAAGAGATAGGGCGAGAGTAAGGCGGAGTGGCGTGGCGTTTTGTTTTTTGTATATTGTATAGGCTAAGTCATAGGTTAAGGATAGATTATAAGTGGAAGTAAAGTTTGTGTAAAGGTTTGGGACCGCTCCTTAAGTGAAAAAGCGCCTTGCAATCCTCAAGTGGGGCAGCAATAAACGTTTCTAATCTAATCTAATCTATTAACACAATATTCGTGTCACCATTTAACATATCCGTATTATGTTAAATTAACACAAAAATTTCTGTGGACCGTTGATATTGGGACAGGTGATATTTGTTAAATTTAACACAAATTTTTCAACTGTGTACTTTTCATCTAGATTAATTTTATTTTGTATCAAAATTTTTTGAAATTAATTTATTTATACCTGTCGTCATTCATATATGTATATAAGTTGCATGAGATAAAAAATACTTTATTGCGATATACGCGGATTATTATTTAGAGTTAAATATTCATCAATCATGGAGAGAGAATAATCTCTCGAGAAAAATTAAAATCATTTCAAAAAACAATTGTCTTAATATACAATTCGAAACAGCGGCGATAAGTTTGAATCTCCAAATCCGCCTTTATATGTTCCGGAAGCTTGTCCCACACGCAGTGAACGTAATTGCCGCACATTCGCAATAAAACTGTTTTCGACACAAATTGTAGCTGTTCGGCGCTCAAATTACAAATATCGTAAGGACTTGATAGCAAGACAAACATTTTTTCGTTACTGAGCAATTCGCGGTTCCGCGCAGCTATAAATAGGCAGACGTTCGATCCAATCAGGAGTGTGAACATGAATTTCGTGCGACAACCTTTCGCGATGTGCGTGACGAATTACGACGCCAGATTACGATCGATGGGGGACAACGCGGAGATGCGTAGACACGGTACGATACTGCCGACTACTATACGCGCGATCGTTTGCGGCCCCTCGAATTGCGGTAAAACTAACGTGTTGATTAGTTTGATAGAAAGCCCGCACGGCGTCCGCTTTGAAAACGTGTACGTGTACTCAAAATCGCTGCAACAGCTAAAATATCGGTATCTGGAGAATTTGTTGACGTCGATCGATGAAATCGGCTATTTTACATTCTCCAATAACAGTGACGTCATTCCACCGAGCGAAGCATGTCCAAACTCGATTTTCGTTTTCGATGACGTGGCGTGTGACAAACAAAATACGATAAGAGAGTACTTTTCAATGGGACGCCACTCGAACGTCGACTGCTTCTATCTCTGTCAGACATACGCAAGAATACCGAAACATCTTATACGCGACAACGCAAACCTGCTAATCTTGTTTAAACAGGACGGTACCAACTTGAAACATGTGTACAACGATCACGTGAATACCGACATGTCATATGAGGATTTCAGTGAATTATGTCGTACTTGTTGGCAGCAAAAGTATGGATTTCTAGTGATAGATAAGGATAGCTCGCTTACGAACGGCCGATACAGAAACGGATTTAACGTGTTCGCGATACCGCAAAACAATTAGTCGTTGCCGATGTTCTGTCGAGAGAGGTGAAACACGAGCGTTCGACACTCTACCGACATGGTTGAGAACGATAATATTCGCGAACGTGAAAAGATAGCGAAGGAGATTGCGAAAACGAGTGAAGCAATCCGCAAGAAACATCGCGCTTTGAAGACCGGTAAGATCGATGACGATATCGCGGTCAAGACCCATTTTAGACCTATTATTGAGCCGCTACAAAAGATTGTCGACAACTCGATCGCGGTGAATAACGAGCCGGAAATTACCGCAAAGATTAAAATCTTACCCATCAAGCGGTACAAGGAGGAGGAGGAGGAGGAGTTGGAAGAGGAGAAGGATGATGCGACACCGAAAAAGAGGAAACGGTCAAACCCGAATCGCTCATCGACACCGCGTACATCGAATGCTTTATTGGATGAACCGATGATAAGCTCTACACCGTTCGCGACAACGAGAATCGTACAACCTATGATACCCGAAACACTCGCAAACGAAAATGTTTTCGAAACCTCGGGCAGCACGCTCGAAACATCGTTTGTTCGAAACACATTACAAACGCTGGAAGGTCGAGAAATGTTGCGAAAGCACTTGGGACCACTGGGACAAGAGTACTCGTACATGAGCACTCTCCTCGGTGGCGACAAAGAAAGGAAAATCGATCACGTGTACGGTGTCTATTTCGATAAGGATGAAATGCGTCTCGGTAACAAACGATTCGACATTGACAAATATGACTCTATAATTATAGACGAAGTGAAGTACATCGGTACACCAGGATTATACGAATTGATCTTCAAGAGAATTCCCGATGATGACATTTACACGGAGGATGTATAAATACAAGAGCATATTATTGGCGACGAACGCGCATAAACGCAATTATGACACACAAGGCCAATTACGAAACCACAGGGGATACAAGTACAAACATATAATCGCACCATTGATATCGATTGAAAAGAAAAAATCTGAAAAGAGAGTATTCATGCCTCACGCGATGGCACTAACCGACAATAAAATCGATTACATACACTGGGATGACCCCAACGAGCTAGTGGATCGGGTACGATTGCTGGACGCTTCGCGCCGAGCTGGCCACAACGCTCACGACAATGAGATCCTGTCGATCATCGAGGAATTTCGCGAAGCAGGCATTATTATAAATTGAATGGTGTCTCGACAAATCTAATCAGTCGATCAGCGTCACTCGTATCGGGGGAAAAAAATGCCTATCAACAAATTTGGATTATTCGAACCAAGAAATGATGCAACCGGCACAAGCGATCATTGGGATAGATTGGTGAAAAGTTACGTGCGCGGAAACGCTCTGTGTCGTGTCGCTACAGACTATGATGCAACCTGAAGCTGACACTGATGCCGTCAACAAACTGTATGTGGAATCCTGCGTTAAAAGATTGATGAATCAACAGAAAGAATCAGATGAGAAGCTGACTTCGTTCGAGAAGGATGTGCGGGCAATACAGATTGTGATAAACGAACCTCAATGCGCGGCTAACGCTAACTCAGAAACGGCTATCAACCTGAATGAGCAGCAGTGAACGGGTTAGGAGCGGCTATCGAACGGTTATCGAACGGCTACGAACAATTATCGAACGGCTACGAACAATTATCGAACGGCTACGAAGGATTATCGAACTGCTATCTAACTACAATGAGTGGTAGTGGTAGTAAACGGCCTAGCAACAGCTGCGAACGAGGGTACGAACAACTCAAGCAGGGTTGCGAACGAGGCTACGAACAAGTCATTAAAGACTACATACAAGGCTACAAACAACTCAAGCAGGGCTGCGAACGGGTCAGTAACGGCTGCGAACGGGTCAGGAGAGGCTACGAACGGGTTAGAAACGACTGTGAACAAGGCTGCGAACGAATCAAGAACGATTTTCGAATGGGTCAAGAACGGAAGTAAACAACGCAAGAACGGCTCAAGAACGGCTCAAGAACGGGTCAAGAACGGTTCAAGAACGGGTCAGAAACGGCTACGAACGGCTCAAGAACGGGTCAAGAACGGAAATGAGCGTTAAAACAAGCAGCGACAAACGGCGATCGAGAAAAGTCGACGAAGCGATGAAACAACATAGTTTGGAGAGACGGCAGTTGGTAAACGAACTGCACGCGCCGGCGAAAAAACATTTTCCCCGAAGACACGTCATAGTGCGGGGATACGATGATTTGTGGCAAGCCGACATCGTCGAGATGCGTCCGTATTCTCGTTTCAACAAAGGTTATCACTACATACTCACCGTCATCGATGTGTTGAGCAAGTACGCGTGGGCCATACCACTCAAGAATAAAGGTGGAAGCGAGACGGCTGACGCTATCGCCGAGATAATTCGAGATAGCAAGAGATGCCAGAGAAACATGCAAACCGATATGGGGAAAGAATTTAACGCCGACGTGCAACGGCTTATACGGAAACATAACATCAATCACTATTCTACATATTCGGTATTGAAGGCATCGGTTGTGGAGCGATTCAATCGCACGCTGAAGAACGACATGTGGAAGATGTTTACGCTGAACGGAACTTACAAGTGGATCGACGCGTTGGCGGAACTCGTATCGGATTACAACGCGCGCAAGCATCGAACGATCGGCATGCAACACGCCGACGTCACCCCCGCGATCGCTGATAAACTTTTAAAAACAGTATATAGTAACATAAAGATTGCCGCTCCGGCAAAGTTCAAAGTAGGTGACCCGGTACGCGTTAGCAAGTACAAGAAACTTTTTGAGAAGGGTTACACACCAAATTGGACAACCGAAGTATTTAAAATTGTTAAAGTGCAGCGTACTAATCCCGTAACCTATCTACTCGAGGACTATCGCAAAACATCTGTCGCTGGAGCGTTTTACGAGCACGAGTTGCATAGCGCGAATTATCCGGACGTATATCTCGTGGAGAAAGTACTGCGCAGGAGGGGTGACGAGGTTTACGTAAAATGGCTGGGATTTGACAATTCGCACAACTCTTGGATACATAAGGACAATGCAATTTAATTCATACAAATTGTATTTATTAATTACTCAAAAATTAAAAAATATATAATATGTACAACATATAAAAATATATAAGATCTTTATTAATACATCTTTTCCGTTACTATATGAAATACATATACATATGTTACATAACATTATATCACACATACATTATATTACATTACATTTTATAAGGGTATCTGGTAATGTCCCCATGGTAATGTGTCGGTCGAATCAGGTATGATATACCGCTTATCGTCGTACGGACTTAGAGCAATTTTCGTCTCGCGAATGGTGTATACTTCATGCAATTTCGATCTAATACATGACTGACTACGTGTCATTTCAATCTCTTCATTCAGGCACCGCGTATAATCGTCGAATGTTATCGTTCTCGCGACAACGTTACTTTTGACACCTTTAACCTTTTTTGTATCTTTCTTACCATCTACTCGCAAAGCGTACATTTTTGCTCTAAGTCCTACAAATTCAGTCATTATCGTACCGTTATTTTTATCTTTCATTAGACCTGGCACCTTTTTATCACAAGCGGTATACCATACGCGTTGTCAATTGGATAATCGCTCGTATCGAATCTAGCGATATCGCGTTTCATATTTTCATACACGTCTTCGCATTTAATATGATATATTAAACTATCTGTATCGGTTACCCGACATCTGTCACGATAGAGCGGTGACTCGTGATGAAATTCGTACAGACACACTTTCGATATGTCGAGTATACACATACCAACATAGATTGGTTTGTTAAATTTTACTTCTAGTTTACGTAATTCTACGGCAATTAAATTTTCTGAAAAGACGCTCCTGCTATGGAAATTTGGTTTCGCTATCATCGCCTCTGCACCGTATCGTCCGTCCCACTTTGTCAATAATTTTACATCTACATGATTACGCACATTTTCCATCGTGTTGCCAAATACCGCGTTGTTCATCAATTTGTACAAATTTTTCTCAAAATCATTTTTCGCTTGTGTTCTAAATTTTGTATTTAGTTCAATGTAATCGCGGAGCCATGCGGATTGAGTGAATTGTAATACGCGATGTATTTTTGTAACGCGAAGGCCGTGACGCGTGCACTGCTGCAGGTTGCGATAGTGTATGACGTAACGCTTCTTATCATATAGCGTTGCGAGAAGCTTATCTTCCCGGGCGGTTTGTCACGTGTCGGGCAAAACGGTAGGTCAGTGTGCATGTCGTGAAGATGTTGCGGATATTCTAAATCTACTTCGAGGATATAGCCTGTAGGAATCGAGCGCTATTGACGAGATGTCAAAATTAGATATATCGTCGAAGCAATTCTAATGTTATATTTGTATGTTTTAACATGGCATCCCATGTATACCAGGGAAGAGTATAATAATACGTAGGGTCGAGTCCGTAACTCGCGATGCAAATGTCGCGAAAGTTTTCAAATATATCTGCCAACCACAAGACGTCAGTTTTTAAGTACAGATCGCTGTATTCACCCAAGGTTTGAATGGAGAACTGCTGCCACACGTTGACGGCGTGTGCGTAGTCGCTCTCGGATACAGTGTCACTGGTTAAAGAATTGTAAAACGATTCGCGTGGTGGTAAACGCGTGTCCTGCAGCCTGTCCACGTAGTCAATGTACTCGTACGGAAAGACACCTTTTCGCGTTAATAATTCAAAATTGTTAGCGAATAATGCGGAAAAATTGGAACGCAAAATTTTTAACTTATCCTTATTCAAAATAGATGCCAATTTGTCAAGACTAGCATTGAGAAATTTGTATGAATCGATGAATCGTAATTTCATGCAAGCTTTCCGATCTTTATCGTCGTCGGTACTATTGACGGTCTTCGTAAATGAAATGTATTTTTCTTTTGTTATTGGAAGCACATCTACGCGTCCTTCATACGCGGTAGCTATTTCTTTTATGATAAAATGTGCGTCATAGCCGGATAGATTATGGAAAACTACAGGAATGACATAAGAGTCTTTGTAGTTTAGATTACAGTTTGAGTGCGCGGGACCCCTGTATCGCCCGGTCAGATGACAATGATCGCGTACGCGTGTATCATCCGGCGCAAACGGTTTCTCGCATATATGACAATGCGTGGCGCTATGAAATTTTTCCCATTCATCTTGCGTTAATTTTGTCATGTGGACATTATCAGACAAAATACCCTTTACGCGATGCGCTAAATTTTTAAGTTCTTCGGCGAACCATGAAATCGATACTACGGCGAGAATTATACGCGGATAACGAGTTGTCGTACGAACATTGCACGTAATACCCAACGCTAAATACCTCGTGATGTTGGGAGTATGACGCATGTTCCGGCGTCTTCTTCAGCACACACTCCAAGTCGGCGTACACTACGAAGGGAAGTCGCTCCTTTCTGTTGTAGTTGTTGAAGTCGAGCCACTTGTCTTTATCGCTTGGTAATCGGATAGCGCAGTCGTTCATTTCTCGACAGTCCGCAATGTGAGCCTCCAATTTTTCGCTCAAATTAAAGAAGTGCAAGCATCTGTGAAAGAAAAAAAATTACAATTTTATTTACAATTTTATTTACAATTATTATATAGTTTGCAATAAATATACATACCGATCGCAGATATATTTTTGACCATTGTGTTTGCTCAGTTGCGTGCTGACAAGCCGGGATAGATTTTTTATATACGCGAAATGTCCAACGCTGTCGTCCTCCTCCACATACAGCATATTTACATGTTTTTCTCTCTTCCGATCGGTGAGCTGTATCGGAAGAATAGATAATTCCTTCTTCCTCTCAATGCCGTAGACGTTAATTGAGATGTTATTTGCCAGTTCAAACTTTTTAATTTGATTTAACGTCATCGGAAACTCAATGTCCTGAAGATTTAACACTGTCGTGTAATGGGGATATGAAAATTCTCGTTCCACATGTCTTTCTGCGGGGTACAGAGCGGCCACCACTGACCACGCGAAACATGCATTTTCCGTTGATCGCACGTTCACCACTGCTCTCTTCGTCATAATTTCTCGCGGTAAGTTTAGATAACACCCCGCGCGCATAGGATTGCACTTGTTGACGTTGACCGTAAGATCAAGGATTCGTGACAATGCCCATCCGCTATCACGTTCCTGAAACTCTTCGAGAGACGCCAATGTGGATTCGATGACATGCCGCTCATACCACTCGTGTAAATCGGACGTGCGAAAGAGTTCATAATTTCGCGTGTTAATGCTTTTGTTGGAGCGCTTATCACCTGTCACAAACTCACCGTTGAACACGGTATTTACTTTTGCACAGTTGTGTATTTTTATAACATCTTGCACTTGCTCGAGTACTACACTACTAGCGTCTTCCAAAAATTGTCGCGGTTCGATATAGTCTGCGTTAATCACCGCACCTGTCAGTATCCGATTTTCGAACGCGGTATCGATCTCTCGCCAAACGAGTCTTCCCGTGTTATTATCGCCACTGTAATTACCGCCACTGTAATTACCACCACTGGGTATAAACTGTCTCTGCAATCGAGTCTTTGCACCCTCGAGTCGCGCGATTCTAGCAACCAAAGATTGTCTATATCCAATGGAGAGTCGCGGACGCTTGACACGACTGCGTTCTTCGAGCAGTTTGATAAAGTCCTCGCAGCGCAGCGCCCATTCAAAATATTCGCCCAAGGTGGTGATTTGATGGGACCGCTCCAACAGGTCGCGTTCGTTCTGCTCGATGTTTTCCATTATTTCTTTTATTCACTATTATACCACTAACACTTCTAATACAAGAAAGTAACCACTAAACTTTTTTCACCGCTGCATCTATGCGCTTTCAAATCGTACTATGGTTTGACGCGCTCTCATCCTCCTTATATATATTTCACCTAATTCTATCTCCTTTTCTAACATTTGGCGTATCTCAAAAGATAGTTTCCCGAGATATCGGTTTTATGGATAGAGGAGTAAGGACACAAGCTGCCGAACGTTGGCGCCGATACGTTGCATTCTTCCTTAAAAAATATTAAGAAAAATGTTTCGCTCTCGTTTTTATGGGAGATTTTCCGCGAGGGTACAAAGCTGCCGAACGTCAACGCTTTTGCACCTAACGTTTAGACATGTTCGTCGCAGCGTCGGCCCTAAAATCTTCATTCCTTTCCTAATGATAAAATGTCCATAAAATGAAAAACATAGTTTTAATGAACTCTAGAACGCTCCGTTGACGAGCAGCCGGACATCGGCGCTTCCGTAATAAAATTATATTAACGAGGGTACAAAATTGTCAATCATTGGCGCTTGTTCTATACCTTTTTGGGGAAAATGTCTAAGACCCCTCATAAAAAAGTCGTAAAGATACCATCTACAAATATTGCACTCAGAAAACTCCCCCTCCTTTGTCGAAACATCCCCCTCCACCCGCGTGACGTCAACCCCCGCGCCTACGAGATACCCCCACCCCGCGTGACGTCATACCCCTCATCTCGGAGAACCCCCCGCGCCCCGCACCCCCCTCAGAGGACCTGGGTTAGAACTCTCATAGTATTACTACTATAGACGCCTCTACTCCGTCCCATCCGAGGCATTTGCTAAGGCAAAAGAGCTCGCAAAAAGAGAAGAGCTGGATCGAGACCGATATAAGACGCGTGATCGCCGCGAACCAGAACCGCCGCGTAACGAACACACTCGTCGAATATATCCCCAGACAGCACCCCGCAACGAAACTTATTTTCGCGATCGCTACCCGAATAATACGCTACGTAGCAATCCAGTCAGACCCCCCGTAACGCGAGAGAGAGAGGAGCGCCCAACATACAACGATAGACGACAAACGTATAATAACACGAATGTTAATACGAACGCTCCTATTCGCCATAACGACCGTCCCAACAAATGGTGCCGTTACTGCAAGAACAGCGGCTACGAAATCGAAGAATGCCGGAAACGCGAGTATAATAACAACTTACAAAGGAACGAGTCGGTTAACGCGCTGAGCCCCGCGGGAAGGTCGGGTACACCTCACCAAGGGGCTCCCCCTCAAACGACCCGCCCGGTAAATTTAGTCGAAGGGACGAATACCGAGAAGCCAGAATCGCAACTCTAAATCTGCAAGGGCATTCGCACGCGCCCACCGTCGCGTTAGTCGCTGACGGGCTTTTACACGAAACAACATTCATGATAGATACAGGAGCCGCCCCTAATCTAATTAAAATCCGAAACTTACATCCCGAGACGAAAATTCAACAACACGACACGTTGTACCTTAGCGGTATAACAGACGGAAAAATAAAAACCCTCGGGTCCGCCGAAGTTCTTTACATGGGACATCCCCTCTACGTCCACACGGTGTCAAACAATTTTCCAATTTCTCAAGAAGGAATCCTAGGATCCGATTTTCTTCGAGATGCTAGTAGTATCGATTTTAGAGATCGGTCAGTACACTGGCAAAATATTCGAATTCCTTTTTCCCAACGCGAAACCGTGGTAGTGCCTGCCAGATCGCGCTCGACATTCTATGTCAATATAAAAAATCTCGACATCGCAGTAGGGTACATTCCGCGTCTCAGCGTCTGCGAGAACGTATTCCTCGGGGAAGCGATAGTCACTAATCGAAATGGGAAAGCATACTTTCACATTATTAACGCTAGCGACACTGACCGCGAATTAGTAGTCCCGACGATAGATCTACAAGAGATCGACCAAATTTCCGCCGAACGCGAAAACGATATTCCAACCGGAAAGAGCAAGGTGTTTACTATATCCCCTCTCGCAACAGACGAACATACTCAAGATCGAGCCACTGCCGTCCGAGAGCTTCTCCGATTAGAACACCTAAATGAAGAAGAGTTAACACACGTTACCGACTTGATACGAACACATAACGATCTATTCCGTCTATCGAACGAGATGTTAGGTTACACAGACAAAATGTCTCACAAAATCCCAACAACCGACGACCAACCAATCCACACTAAACAGTACCGATTCCCGCCTATCCACAAGGACGAGATAAACAAACAGGTTAGAGAATTATTAGACAACGACGTAATAAAACCCCTGAGTCTCCCTACAATTCGCCCCTGTGGATCGTCCCTAAAAAGCCCGATTCAAAGGGAAACAAGCGTTGGAGAATGGTCGTCAACTATCGAGCGTTAAACGAAAAAACAATAGGCGACGCGTACCCGCTACCAAATATAACAGAAATCCTCGACCAGTTAGGGAGCGCAAAATACTTCAGCGTTTGACCTCGCATCCAGTTCCACCAAATCCCGATGCATGAGTCGCACGCGCAAAAGACGGCTTTTTCAACACCTCATGGGCATTACGAATTTAAACGAATGCCATTCGGTTTAAAGAATGCCCCAGCGACGTTTCAGCGACTCATGGACCAGGTTCTATGCGGACTACAGGGAACTGAACTTTTTGTATATCTCGATGACATAGTATTGTACGCGAGCTCATTACGCGAACACGAAATCAAATTCAACAAACTGGCCGAAAGATTGCGTAGGGCTAACCTAAATCTCCAACCAGATAAATGCGAGTTCCTACGTAAAGAGGTCGGATACCTAGGTCACATAATCAGTGACGAGGGAGTAAAACCAGATCCGTCTAAGTTGCTCGCGATTAAAGAATTCCCCAGACCCCGACATGCTGTTGTGCCTCTCAGGGTACAACGGGATTTGTAGGATACTTTGAGGGGTCCGTTAGTCTTAGGAGTTAGGACTCCGAGTATCGAGGGTGGTGAAAAGAACACTTTGGTCACAAGAGAAGAGTTTATTCCAACTCACGTGTACAATTCTTTGGTATGTCGAATCGCAGCGCGTCCTCACAATAGATTAGCTGTAATTACTTGTCGCCCTCGGTTCGGAATACGGCCCCGAGGAGTTAATCAGGCGCGCTTATATTACCCGAAAGTAGGTTTTGTTTTTCGGTTAATGTGTCGCCTGTATGCAATCGGTTTTGCATCGTCTGCGTTTTACGATCTGGAATGTGTCGCGATGTCTTAACGCGTGTATGCAATCGGTTGCGTTTTTGATTTCGAGGCGCGCGCTATATCTTTTGAAATGCTGATTCTGCGTTCTCTTTTGTGGGTTTTTAGGTCGTGGTTGGGTCATAGTGTTTACGGTTACAACACTCTTCCCCCGCGGAAAAAAGAAAACGGATCGAGTTTTCCTTTTCCCTATTCTTCACGTGATGGTTTTGTCTTCTATTTCTTCGGTACAATATTATGGCTATTGTACTTATAATAAGAATGGCTGTATCACCTGATATTGGATATATAACTTGTTTTTTTAAAAACGGATTGACGCTGACGTTGTCTAGATCTTCTGTTAGATCTTGTAGTCTCGAGCTTAAATCCTTTAGTTCGGTAGGGTTCTGAATTATTTTCTTTAACTGTATTGTATTCAGGTTCGCTGGTATTTCGATTTTTAACCTTGAGATATTATATTCTGGTAAGTACGCTTGGAGATATGTGCCGTCTATGGTTCCCGAAGTTTTTACAATCATGTCGGCTGTTACTAATTTACAAGTGTTGCCTAGTGTGATTCGTCCTGTCCCCGCGATGGTTGTCCTATATTCTTCATGGTGTTGGCAGTTTATGGTTATCGGCTGCTCGGTAAGTGTGGAGTACAACCATGAGTGCTGGTTAGTCAGGTCAATCCATATGGTATGATTGGAATGTATATATCGTATGTCGCATAACTTTTGCCCTGGGGGGGGTGTGTGTGTATGCTTGAATTTCGCAGATCACATTGTCGTTTATGTGATAGATGGGCCTATTTTGTTCGCATATATAGTGATTGTCTACATTAACACATTTTTCTAAATTACTTTGCGTTATTGTTAGATAGGTTTGATTTTCGTTATCAATGGCTACTATCGGTTGGTTTATTTCTGCGAAGGTAAATAAATTCCCGTGGCTATAACTCGGTAGGGGGATAGCCTTCACTATGTTATATCTAGGATGCGAAATTAGTGGGAAGCGCAAAATAGTGTGTACGTAAGGGTTATTAAAATATGCGCTAACGGTTACGAATTTTTCAATCGTGAGAGAATTGTCTTCGGAGATTCCGAAGGGGAAGAATAGTCCTTGGGGCACTTGTGACGTGGCTTCCTTGAGACTTTCTATGATTTGATCTAACGGAATTAACCTCGGATGTATCCTTCCTGTTTTTACTGCCATTAAGTGTTCGATGACGCGTTCTCATCAAATCCGTTATTATGGCATTAACTATGGAGAAGTATTCGTGTATTTCTTCTCGTTGTACTTGATTTGCCATCTGTTTTTGGATTTTGGTGGTGAAATTGAGTAGTAGTTGTTCGTTGTATTGTGTTGTTTTTTCCAGATTATCGATGTGGGCAATTGTTGTGTTTAAAATTTTTACTTGAGTTTTCATCGTGTGATGCAGTGTTTGCTCTTGATTTTGTAAGAGGAGTAGTTGTTCCTTGATGACCTTGTCGTCATTGGCATCCATGGTT
>NW_028141845.1:0-13979 GCF_030444845.1 Prenolepis imparis
AAGCAATAACAAAACGATGGGATGATATATCAAGAAAAACTAAATTAAATTTGGCGTTTTTTTATACGCGATTGAAACCATTCTTCAACCAGTTTTTGCTTTGATGGACAATTTTACGAACAAATCTTCGGCAGTCCGATGGGATCCCCGTTATCCCCAATCTTAGCTGATATAGTTATGGATGATCTCGAATCACACTGTTTAAATTCGTTGGGTTTTTGCGTTCCTGTATATTACAGATATGTCGACGACATCTTCGCTATAGTACCACACACAAAAATAAACGAAATACTAACTACGTTTAATAATTACCACGAACGGTTACAATTCACATACGAAATCGAATGTAATTCTTCAATTAATTTTTTGAACACTACTGTCATTCGTAGCGGTAATAAACTTATAACGAATTGGTATAAAAAACCTACATGGTCGGGTAGATACATAAATTATTTTTCGAATCATCCTTTCAAATACAAATGCAACACTATCTATAATCTCGTTGACCACGCGTTACGTTTATCTGACGACCTTTTCCACACAGATAACATTAAAACAGTCAAGAATATTCTGTTAAACAATGGTTTCCCTAAACAAATTATTAAACGTTTTATACATAAACCAATCAATTTTTTAAAGTACAATAACAATACAAATAGCACCATGGACTGTGAACCACCGGAAAAAATTCCATACATTTCGTTACCATATGTTAGGGAAGTTACTGACAATATTGCATATTCATTAAAAAATATTGGTTTAAATGTCGTCTATAGTTTACCTAAAAAACTTAATACTCTAATAAAACGGGGTAAAGATATCCTACCTAAAGATCAAAATACGAATGTAGTTTACCAAATAAAATGCAGCGATTGTACGGCCTCATATATAGGCCAGACAAAAAGACATCTTTGCAGACACGAGTCAAAGACACGAGTCAAAGAACATTGTAATAACATTAAATTACATCCGTCATCTCATTCCGTCGTAAGTAAACACAGATCGGACCTCGGGCATGATTTCGATTGCAAAACATATAATATTTTATATAGCGAGAAAAATGTAAGAAAGAGAGAAATAGCAGAGATGTTCTTCATTAAAAAACTCGATAACACGATCAACTCACAAAAGGACACAGAGAATTGAAATAATATTTATGACAAAATAATAAAGGTCGTTTAGCTATTCTTATCTGACACTTTAACAAAAATTGACGATCGCTCGTCATGACATGTTGCTTGCTTCTTTTTAAGCTTTTTAACTTTGTGATTTCTACCATTTTAACGTACATAAATGTGACACTGTGAGATACAATTTAATCAACGTCTATTTGTGAGTTGCTGCTTTTCTTCTTATGGATTTGTTCATGATTTTGTATAAATAATTTAATCTAACCATATATATGTAAAATTTCAGTATATTCACTCGAAAAGGACCACAACCACATGGTCGAAACGTCGTGAATTGTTAATAAATCATTTTCAAGCTAGTTTTGGTCAATTATTCTAAACTCGTATTATTTATCTACTAGCGACTTGAATAACTAATCAATATAAATATAAATATATATACATGTATAAATATAAATATATAATACAAAAAATGTATCGTCTCTTTCTTTTCTTACCCTCCTCCTCCTCTCTTTTATTATTTCTTTCACATCCTTATTCTGTCTCGCTCACACTTATTTTTTCTCATTCTTTCTGTTTCTCTCTCTCTCTCTCTCTCTCTCTCTCTCTCTATATATATATATATATATATATATATATATATATATAATATAGTATGCGTATTTATTTTTTTTTCTTCACGAAGCGACATAATCTCTGAGAGATTTTTTCTTCTTCACTGTTCTCGGAAGCTTATACTCTTCGATCTCGCTTTATCCTAATTTTTTTTTATAAATGTTTTAATTAAAAATAAAATGATATTAGGAGAGCTGGATAACAAGAAAGTATACAGATATCATTCATTTATTAACTAATTTAATTATATATAAAATTAATATATCAAAAGACGGTAGTATCTTGCGTCATACAAAAATAAAATAAAATCATATTTATTAGAAGAACTGCGTAAAGAAAAATTTCTTCATATATATATAATTACAAATTTATATTAATAACTAACCTAATATTTCTTTATAATAAAATAATAATTATTTTTATTAACTAATCTAATTATTATTAATTGTTAATTAATTAATAACATACGCGCGTCATGTGAAATTTTGATTGATTGATCAAATCATCATCATTCGTACATTCATACATACGCGCATCATGTCACACACACACACACACACACACCATATCATATCATTATAATAATAAACTCTATTTGGTTTGATTGAATTCGAGGTGTCAATATACTGTTTTCTTCTGTATAATTTTCTGTACAATCTGCTTTTAATAACTATAATCTTCCACAAGATCCTTAAATTGTTCGCAAAAGGGTCTCCATTTTGCCTTTTCTGTTGGAGACTTGAGCTCATCTTCATTTATCTTATCAATCTTCATATTGAGAAAATTCTCTCTGAATACTTTATAAATTTTCTCATCATGAAGCGTGAGTTTCAAAAATTTTGGGTCGACTGAGCACAAAATCTGAAAATAGTAATAATATTAAAATAGTAATATTTTTTGCATTTTAATTCTTCATTTATTTGAACGCTTTTATATGTATAATACTTATATTTAAATAAATCTCCGCATGTTCCATAGCTTTTATTGCCCACATTGCTTCCACGGATGGCTAAAATAATAATACGATTAGGCCCGTATTCTCAACCTTCTTTTATCGATTTGCAGTTCCAACTCCATCTCGCAATTCATTATGTCCTTATTTTGTAACTATAAAACATATTTAAATAAATCATTAGCGCATACAAAATAACTCCTATGTATTATATTGCTTCTTTATTTTTTGTATTATACTAATGAATAAAAGAAATACTAGGATAGCAGCGTAACAAGAAAATATTTCTTATATATGTATGTATGTATGTGTAAGTATTTTGTTGTGTTACGCTACCATCCTACTATTTCTTTTATAAATATATAATTGTTAATGTAAAAAATAAAATAAATCTAAACGTATATCAACAATCAACAATTTACTTATAAAAAAGGTAATAGGATAATAGCGTAGCAAGAAAGTAGTTATTATTATGAAAAAAATATAATACGTCACATATATGTAGTGTTGCATATCACATTTATGTAGTATACATTGCAAAATGTACATCCTTCTATTTCTTTCTTGAATACATATTTATATAATGATATTTGCAACCACTTTCTTGTTACGTTACCATTTTACTATTTCTTTCATAATAATAACTACTTTCTTGCTACGCTACCACCCTACTATTTCTTTCATAAGTACATAATTATTGATGTAAAATAAGGGAGCGAATAAAGGCTAATGTGTATTTTTGATAGCACTTATAACAGTGCTATGAATGCTATGAGCTAAAAAATGTATATAAATTTTCTTTATAATTTGTCTCTTTATTTATTATTTTATTTATTCACTTCCTTATTTTATATTAACAATTATAAATAACAAGATACATTTTGCAATATTATACTACATATATGTGATATACTATATTTTTTTCATAATAATATAATAATAATAGGAGTAGTGGAAATTATCACAGAATCTGTGACGATCCTTTGGGAGGATATGTTGTGTGCTGTCTCGCACTTTCAATTTTCGATTTTTTAAAAAAATGCTGTACAATGACAATCGTGTATAATTGAGATGTAATTGTAACTAATTTTAATTTGTTTCACTTGAAAAGGACCACAATCATATGGTCGAAACGTCGTGAAATTTAAATAAATTTATTATCTGCTAGTTTTGGTCGATCATTTCCACTACTCCTATTGTTCTGACTAGCGATCTTTAATAATAATTAAGATAATAATAATAACTATATTTTCTTGTTACGCAACCATCCTATTATTTTTTCATAAGAATATAATTGTTAATATTGTTAATAAATATAAAATAAAATAATTACTTGATTCTTATAAATCTCTTCTTCTTCTTCTTCTTCTACCAATTATGACCCTGAATTCTCTTATAAAAGCGAGCTAACCGCACACTTAAGCTATATCACATCAAAACACACGTTATGTTGTTTATAACCCCGCACCATACCTGGTCAACTTCTATATGAAATTTCAGGCTACATTAGTTCATTCTGGTATATTCACCCAGGGGGCGATTGTATCACTTAAACCTAACCTAACGGCTAAACTCACACTGAACTGTCGTATTGGGGTATCTATCATGTATCTATAATAGAAAAAGACGATAAGTGAAGTAAAATAAAATAAAGCGTGTGTGGAGCGAGTGAAGAATTTATCTGATAAGGTAAGTTGTATATAAAAATAGAAATATAAGAAATTATGGTTGTTAGATTATTATTTAGTAATATGCTTTTATATATTGATTTTATATTTAAATGTTAACTTGTATTTTTAAATTTCTTATACTTTTATTTGCAGCTTTTAATCGTAATCATGGTAAAAATTGAATGGTCTGCATCGTACCAGGATGTAAATCTAATTCAAAGGCACCTGGTCATTTTTTTCCAAAAAATCCCATATTATCACAAAAGTGGAAAGAAATTGTAACAATAATATTATTCTTAATGCTTCGTCTGAAGAATTAAGAAAATATAGAATATGTCATTTGCATTTTTCACCAGAAGATTACATTTATTCATTACATCGTCGAAGACTGGAACATCCCTGCTAAAAATGATCTATTGAATCCGATTAGTTCCGCATTAAATTTGGTGAAACTGAATCGGAATAAATGTGTTTTCAATCCGGTCAATCGGATGCCCGATTAGAAGTGAATCGATTTTAATATCAAGTCAATCGGAATCGTTTTTAATTCGGCATTTTTAGATTGATCTGAATCCGCCGCTATCAGTTTTAATCGTATTTAGGTCCAATCCATTTTAATCGGGTCAATAAAGTGACCATGTGAATCGTTTTGAATCCGTATCAATTGTGAAATTTTAATACAATTTCGAACTCCAATCTAATGCGATATTTCTGGATTGATCTGAATCCGCCGCTATCGGTTTCAATCGTATTTAGGTTCAATCCATTTTAATTGGGTCAATAAAGTGACGATGTGAATTGTTTTGAATTGGCATCAATTGTGACATTTTAATGCAATTTCGAATTCTGATGCGATATTTCTGGATTGATCTGAATCCGCCGCTATCGGTTTCAATCGTATTTACGCTTAATCTATTCTATTTCAATGGGGTAATAAAAGTGAATAATAAATAATATTAAGTAAAAGATACATTAAAACAAAAAGTTCCATTTATTTGCAGATATATTTTACATTTTTATTGCGCCTCAAAATCATTAGGTAATACACATAAATATCGGGCATTGCAAACATTTACAAGCACAACTTTTCTACTTACAGCAGTTACAGAAACTTCTGTAATATCGTCAAAATCTTCACACCTTATTTTTTCAATGTGCAATACATTAAAAGGTTTACAGTCAAAAGTTAAGATTTTTGAAATTCTGAAATAACATTTATTATTAAAGCTTATTATGTCCACTATTTGTCCAAATTGACCTGACTTTAATTGAATCATTGTATCAACAGTGCAGTTTGCTTTTTTGTATTTTATACTGTGAAAAACTTTATCTTTATATATATTTCTTATATATTTTACAGAATCCTGTACCATACTGTTTAAAATAATGTTTCCCAATAAAAGTAACGTAATCTTCCCCATAAGTATATAATGTAGACAAATTTTTATAATTGAATAAGTTTGAACAATAATTTTTTAATTCAGGTGACGAATACTGAACATTGTCAGTTCTGAAATGTATTGTCTGTAGAAATTTGTTTGCTACTTGTTGGTCCATGCCATTTGGACCATTTGATTAATAATTTTAATTGATAAATATTGCTCTCGAAAGAGAACATAGAACTTGCCCAAAGATTGCCATTTTTTTTTTACAGATTTAACAACGTGTAATAAACTATGAATGTTAAATGTCATTGAATTATTTCCAAAATACATTTGATAATATGCTACAAATTTTAATAAATCACGTTCACATTCTAATAAATCTTTTTCACTAATTTTTTTTTTAATAAGGTATGCATGCTTTTTATCAGTAATGAGTAATGTACTAAAGCTTTATCATTGAGGATACCTACTAGACACGGTAAACTATAACACAGCATCCAAAATTTTATTTCGGAAGCCTTCCATTTTTCTCGATCTTTTAAAGGTCGTGGACGTCTATGAATATCTTGCGTGGGTTTTATGGACTTTAAACGGTTTTAGGGTTCTCATCTTTTCGGTGCGCTCTGCGCTGCCGACCTACCCCCTCACTGCAAGATGGCTGTCGCGAAGTGGCTGTCGCGCGTGAAATCTTGCATCACTGCTCTGGAGGTGTCGGGACCTCCACCCGTGTCAGGGGTCGTCTCGGTATCTGCCTAGGCTCCCCCCCGATCGCCCCCTCTTCATCTTTCGGTTCGTCTTCGGAGGAATTATCGGATATTTCGGGGGTAGACACGTGTTCCTTCCCGGCTAAGTTCGCGGCCTCGAATCTAAGCAGTCTACTCCGGAGAGTGGGGAGAATCCCTTTTACTGACAATTGTTCCCAACAACCCTAGCCGCGAGTTCCTTCTTTAGTTCGTCCACCTTAAGAGCGCATATCCATCCCAGGCTCTTCTTAGTGGTCATTGTTGCGAAATATCGCGAGAGAAAGAAATATTGTCGATAATCAACGCGCATCTCTCGTTATTAAACCCAGTATGGACGTCGCCGAGCGATAAGAGACGGAACCAGTACGCTTTAAATATTTGGCCGTCAGTAGGGATACTATGAGAGTTCTAACTCAGGTCCTCTGAGGGGGGTGCGGGGCGCGGGGGGTTCTCCGTGGCGAGGGTATGACGTCACGCGGGGCGGGGGTATCTCGTAGGCGCGGGGGCTGACGTCACGCGGGTGGAGGGGGATGTTTCGACAAAGGAGGGGGAGTTTTCTGAGTGCAATATTTGTAGATGGTATCTTTACGACTTTTTTATGAGGGTTCTTAGACATTTTCCCCAAAAAGGTATAGAACAAGCGCCGATGATTAACAATTTTGTACCCTCGTTAATATAATTTTATTACGGAAGCGCCGATGTCCGGCTGCTCGAACTTGTCAACGGAGCGTTCTAGAGTTCATTAAAACTATGTTTTTCATTTTATGGACATTTTATCATTAGGAAAGGAATGAAGATTTTAAGCCGACGCTGCGACGAACATGTCAAACGTGATTTAATAGGCCTCTACCTATTTGCGTTGACGTTCGGCAGCTTTGTACCCTCGCGAAAAATCTCCCATAAAAACGAGAGCGAAACATTTTTCTTAATATTTTTTAAGGAAGAATGCAACGTATCGGCGCCAACGTTCGGCTGCTTTGTACCCTCGCAGAAAATCGGTCGTAAACGAGAGCGAAACATCTTCCTAAATATCTTTTTAAGGAAGAATTGCGATAATTTTGAGAGGGATGGGGGTTGAAACTTATGGAGAGAGTCTGTCTCCGCGTCAAAAAGTCTTTAGCATTCGACGAGTTAAAGTGTCCTATGCGAAGTGTCAGTGGCACAGTGTAGTGAGTTAAAAAGAAATGGAAAATAATAATTTCGAGAGAATATTAGACGAGTCATCTGATGAAGATCACGAGTTGTCGGATAACAATGTAGACGAATCTGACGAAGATCATTGTTGTTGAGTGACAGTAATTATATTAGTGATCGCAGTGAGGACCTTACGGATATTCACGACAAGGTAGTGTCTAATTCACAAATCCTTGCGCTAAACGGACGTACAAAAGTTTGCGCCATATACTTTTATTATTCTACGGGTGGTGCTCTGGCTTTATGTACTTCATGTATGATCTCTATTCAAGATTTCGGACACATGTATGCTGTACGAAAGCATGTGATTAAATTACACAATGCAGTGGATTGTCGATGGTGTTGCTATTGTAGAAAATCATTGTGTCAGATATTTCCATGTGATATGTGTCCTATTTGCACAAAATAAACTTTTGGAGATTGTGCTGGGACACTTAAAGTGAGAATTCTACAAGTGTTGTGAAAATGGCGAGTCAGAAAAAATCGAAGGTGTCTTCGGTGGTACAGTTTCTACGAAATCGTGAACTCGGTGTACAGAAACCCCAAACAAAAGATTTGGCCCATTTTATAGAAATTCATGAAGATATTTTAAAAACAACTGGAGGTTTATCTAAATGCTTCAGAGCACACAACAATATCAAATGCTTTCGACGTCGCTATAAAAGCTGTGTGGTTTACTTTAAAGGATCTGAGGACCCATATATTGGTCGAATGGATATGCCATCACCATCGGCATTATGCGAATCATCAGATTATGATTTTTCGGACCAAGATATTGAGGAACCATTATAATTTTTCAGACCGAGATATTGAGGAACCATATTCTCCCTAACCTGTCATGGAGGTAGTATGTAATACTTGTAAGTATTTATTTAAATAAATTAAAATATTTATAAATTAATAAAAAAAAATTTTCTGTTATGCAGAAGGGACCCCTTGCTGTCCCATAATGGTCCTCTACCGCCTCGCTGCCACCGCCCTACCACCTCGCAGCCGCTACTCAACCGCCGACGCATTAAAAATTTTTATATTTTGTATTTTAAATTTATATTGTTTATCTATTTATCTTATTATTTGTATTTTTCTTATATATTCATATTATATTATTATATTTTTTATATTTTTATATTATATTCATATTATATTATTATATTCTTATATATTCTTATATTTTAAATTTTAAATTCACATACACACATATTCATACGCACACACACACACGCACACACACACACACACACACAAAATTATAAATATTACACATACCTATTTTATGAATAAAAAAAAAATTATTTTAAACATAAAAACACATATTTTACTTTAGAATAATTCCTCTCCTTCCTCCCATTTATATTAAGAATATTATTATAAAAGAATTATTATTATTAATATTGGAAAAAAATATTTAAAAAAAAAATCTCCTTCGCATGCACCTCGCGCTATCTCTTTCTTCTCTCTCGCGTTATCTCTCTCACGGTTCCTAGTCTCGCGCTATCTGTCACTCTTTCGTGTACCTCGCCGCGACATATCTCTCCTTCACATGCGCTATCTCTTTCTTCTCTCTCACGCTACCTCTCAGTCTCTAGCCTGGCGTTTCCCCTTCCCCGTATGACGTCAGACCCCGCAAGGACCCCGCAACAAGTTATGTATGAGAGCTGCTTACGGGTGGGAGAAAGATGGAGAATGGAAATGCATGCAAAAATTACATCATAATTTAGACTTTAAAAACTCTTTATTTATATATTTTTTCTTACATATTATGGACTAAAAATGAAAGCTGTCAGCTCACAATCGATGAGTTGATGTTTATTGAAGGCGTCGCTAGCGCGTATTACATTTGATACTTCTTTAGGATTCTCGTTACATTGGACGCGATATTTGAAAATTGTGTAAATTTAACATCGACTGTCTCGGTAATTTTAACCAATCGATCAAAAGATACATCAATGCATGGATCGAGATCGAACATACGGTGTAACGTCGATTCGATCATCATCATGCATACATTTGAAGATTCGAGACTTATGAGTTTGGCGTTGTTAATCGTATGAACTCGCATTGTTAGCGGTCCAACGCTTATAAAACTGTGGACATCATTAGAGTCGTTCCGAAGAAAATTTTAAAGTATCATCGAATATGAAATTTTTATGCTTTTATTCCATATATTCCTACAATTTTTTTTGAAGATCTTATATTGAAAATTATTGTACGGAATTCACAAATTTGACATAATAACTTTATAAAAGCGTATTTATTTCGTTTTTAAATCGGATTTTTTTTATGCAAAGAATAATATTATAAAATCGTAAATCCCCTTACTAATCTTGATCATTGAATAAATCTCACCATTTATCTACATTTCCCTTCAATCAGAAATTTATATAAATTTAAAATCATACTATATTATCGTATGCAATTAATTACAATTGCGATTTAGTGCGATTATTTATATTTATAATAAAAAATGGAAAAATGTTTATATTTGTTTTATTTGAATATAAATGCATAACGAGAAGACTAGAGGAGACCGGGGCTAGTAGGCTCAGTTCAAAGATATTATAAAATATCTCTTTTGTTATAAAATATATTTTTTTTTGTTTTGAACACGCGTTTAGATTGGTCATCACTAATTAAATAAAAATATATTATATAACTAATTTTTATCAGATCTATATTGATGTTTTATTTCTTCTCATATAACAATATTGATATGTGTGCAATTGAAAACTATTAAAATCATCAAAAAAGCCCGATCTCTAAAAGTTAATAAATTATATAATTTTTTTCCGTGATTCACGTATATGGCACCACTGTGCGACATCTATACAATCTCCGACACCGCAAAGGTTTTACCCGAATAATCTATATCACACACCGAGTCGCAAAGGAAACGTATAAGGATACACAACATTATTGTATGTAACCGATACGCGGTGTTTATCGTGTCGCGCGCGAGCTTCAATGGAATGCGTGCTCGAGCCCGCGCAGCGGTTCTCCGCCTCGAGGGAGAAACAATGTATACGCGATGGCACTCTAAATTCGGGGTTTACTCGTCTCGGCAAGAACCGTCTCACAGGAAAATCTTTTTCCCAGCTCAAAATATATCAATAAATACAGGCGGGAAATACACATAGATAACAGAAAAAAATCTTGAGGAAATAATAAGGCAAACGAAAAATGTTTGGGAAATACGGAACGGCCGTGATGGCGATAGCCAACGCAAAGAAATCTCCTATCTCTCTCCTGACTCCTCTCCTTATCTCCGTCGCTTAAGCCAAGTCTCAAATTTCTTAATTAACCGAGGTTAAAAATAATTTTCCCTTGGGCCCCACGTTGGGCGCCAAATTTGCAACGGACTTTTCTTCCTAGTGCCGCGCAACTTCGTCACTTTTCTCGGTATCTCTATACACAAAAATTCGACAGATTGCTTGGGCGCCAGGTACGGTCAGGCCGCACCACTCAAAATAACACGATAATTAATTCTACGATAGTGACGGCTTAAGCTCGGTAACTCAGTTTCTTAATTGGCAGAGGGGCGGGATTCTTAATGCGGGGAATCGTACTCGGGGCTTCGGAGAGAAGGAGAGTCATTAAATCAGCAACTCGGAATCTTTCAATAAAAATTAAGAAAATATATTTCGTATAAGAAAATGGATTAATGCTTCATATTATTCATTTACGGCCTCGTGACTCGGTAGATCCTCGACATTCGAGGTATTACAAAACAATTATGGTCTGATATTTATCGCTACCGAGGGGAACATATCCCGTATTATATTTCAATCGAGGAGGCGAGGGAGAAAGACATCTCCCAAATTACAAGACTCAAATACTCGATACAAGACAATCAGAGAGACGAAACTCGATAAATAATTAGACTAACATTTATACACAAAATTCTGGACTGTCGACTCGGTACGACTCTCCACGGAGAGAGAGGCGGCGCAATTCTTACATTAATGGCGAATCTCGGTACGGGCCTCGCGTTTTGCACACTCCCGAGTGCTCGGTAACGAAAGTAATTAACAATAACCTAGGTAACAATTTTTGCCGTGTTACTAGAGACGCGAGTCCCCGCCGAGTTCGCTCTTACCGAGATTTCGAAAGTGGTGGCCTTACAATATATGGAGGTCCGTCAGTGTCTCACGTGGTTCGCACGCCGCAGTCTCGTCGAACAGTGTACGACTCACGGCACGGTATCCGGCGTCGGTGGCGCTGCGCGCGCCGCCTATAATCGATCCTTGATCCTCTGTCGACGATAGTCGATCCTTGTGGGCCTCGTGGCCCCGGTATTTTCGGAACTGCTCTCGGTACTTTTCGGAATGTTGGTGCGGATAATGTAGCTGCTCGCTGCACGTTCCGAATAACTGCTTCTCTCCTTCTTTAATGGCTGTCGACTTGCTGGGGAACCCGCCGAGAGGTGATCAGTCTCCGACGGTTCCGCTTTCTTCGGGACGATGCCGGCGGCCCCACTGGAGTAGCCATCCCTGTCTCGAGATGTCGGTACCTTTTTATGTGCTGCTCCGCTTAGTTCCGTCCGCTATCCGAGGCTGTAAAACGTATCCGGAAGTAACGGGCCCTTGCGTATTTATTCTATTTATTTGACAATAAATACCTTACTTGATCGTGTTATCCGGCGTCCCCGAGCGCACCGCTTCCACCCAGGTCGTCCACTCTTGCTGCAAATTCCGCCATCCCACGATGGCTGCTCCCTTTGATACATTAGAGCCTTCTCCGACCACTCACTTCCACTCGGTAAACCTACGGGACTTAACTAACTAAAGGCGAGTCGACGAAGAAAAGTTCGTCGCTCGCCGACCCAAAATTCGTTTCCTCCCTCTCGACCCTTTCTCGGCCGGGCCGTTCCGGCCCTGTGACGGACGTAAAACCGTCACGTCACAAGGTGTAACCGAAACCACGCATGCCGGCCTTAGCCGACCAGAGTGGCCGCATCCTCCATGTTCCCTACACATAGACAATGGGAGCAGGGATGACCGGCAATTATGCCAATCACCCCTGCATCCGAAACAACTAATGGTCCAAGGACCACCACTGGACAACGACGATAACGAACGCCACCTCATTAAAAGGACGTAACCGGACCTAACATACCCGCGAGGCGAGTCAGATAGGCCGCAGTCCTTATCCACATTAAGTAAATAAATAACCACGTACAAAAATGGACCAACTAACGAAGGGCGTAACCAGACCATACAGACCGGCCGAAGCCGTCAACATAGGCCGCAGCCCCCATAACATTAGACGAAACATTACATACCGAGTATGGGAGAGGGAGGCAGACCCACGTCCACCGGGTTCACCTCCATATCCCCCTGCTCTTCTCCCTCGGTGGATGTGCCCTCGCAAGAACCCCCATCCGGGCGTCCCGAGGCCTGTCTTTTATCTTGAGAAGCGGCACCCATCCGCTCCTCACCGTGCCTTTTTGGAAGGGCGGCCAACTTGGCACACACCCCTAAGCCCAATCTGTGATTGGCAAGTTTGCCCCTGCCCGCGCAGGCAACGCAGTGTGGCGGCGCCGAACAGCCGGCAGCCCTATGCCCCACCTTGCCGCAGCGATAACAGTCCCCTCGATCCAGATGAGGGAACTGTATCTCAGGGCCGCGTGTCCAAACTCTAAGCAACGGTAGCATTGTATGGGGCGGCGGGCCGACGGAACTACTGTCAGTTCCGACTACACCACACGAAGCCTTTCCTTCGCCACCAACTTGCGCGCCACCTTAGCGGGGCAGCGTAACCAAATTGTGCTGACGTCAGTTTTTGGGGTACCTCGGACTAACCCAGCCCGGATGTTCCCAACATCGCATTCTCGACGTCAGCAGCCTCCCTCAGGATGTCCTCGCGAGAAGAAAAGGCCATGACACCCTTTAGACGCACTTCCTCCAGTCGTACCGGACGTGATATCCAGACGTATCGAGACCCGTCGAAGATCTGCCTCAGCCGACCAGCAAGCTGGTCCGCCTTGGTAAACGCATCCTGACTGGGTATTTGGATTAGCGAACCCCCGGTTACCGTTCGACACATCCCCATCCCCGAGATGCCAATCTTCTTAAGGTCGATCCACTCCTTTGCCTCGGACAGAACCGAGGCATAGGTGGGCCGATCCTTCCCCCCCCCCGACCACAGTCAACGCCACCGCCGCCGTGGACAAGGGACGAATACGGACTCGCTTGCGAGGAGCCCCCGCATCCGAAGCCGCAGCGCCAATGCGCATTCTTTTCTACCCTGTACGGAGCCTCCTGGCTCTCCTCCTAGTCCTCCCTCCGATCCCA
>NW_028141846.1:0-13927 GCF_030444845.1 Prenolepis imparis
AAGCAGTGGTATCAACGCAGAGTACTCATACATATCGTTCGCGTTTGATAATATATACAGGGTGTTTCAAAAGTCCTGCAACAGTTAAATATTTCGAAAACAAAGGCTTTTTGAGAGAAATGTTTCAAATAAAAGTTGTAGGGTTTTAAGTGGCGCATTAAATAGTAATATTAGTGTGACTATAAATAGCATTGTTAAGGCCACGTGAAATTCACTTGAAATTTTTAAATGAAAACCCCTATTTTTTATTATATATTCATATATCTTATCTTAAGGGCTTTTCAAAACACTATAATAAAGTTTTTCGAGATAAAGCTCTCGAAATAATCTATAAGAATGTGCAATCAAAAATAAGGATTTAAAAAATTTCATTTAAAAATTTCAAAATATATATATATATATAAATTTTACATTTGGCCTTAACAATGCTATTTATAGTCACACTAACATTACTATTTAATGCACCACTTAAAGCCCTACTTTTATTTGAAACATTTTTTTCAGAAAGCCGTTATTTTCGAGATATTTGACTGTTGCAGAGGACTTTTGGGACACCCTGTATATAAGTTATAATATTGGTAAAATACATCGAGAGGAGACTTTTCAATTTGTGTTAATTCACAGTAATCTTTATAATCTTTATATTAATCTGTAAATCTTGGTCAATCGTCATCGAAGTTTATTTTCGCTATAGAGATGTAAGACATATGTGTACGTAGATGAGAATTGTATACATATGCAATACTATTCAGAATAATAAGAAAGATTTTTTTAATATAATTTAGGATAACGAAAAAAAAAAAAAATGTTTGGTAATGAAACTGAAGTAGAGTTCCGCCCTCTCCGATTTTAGTCGAAACTTTACAATATTGTATATTTTTGTGTATAATTTAAAACACGAATCTGTAAATTAAAATTGTCGCTCCTCAAGTAGGAAAACATTACAGTGGGGTTCGCATAAATTCGTGTTTTACGCACAAAAATACACAATATTGTAAATATATTGAGTTTATTTCGACTCGATATCCGGTCAATACTTACAAAAATAATTCGACTCACATTTCGACTCACTATATTCTTCTTCTCTGATTTCGGCGTACTCCGGATTCCTTACCGGCACCATTTTTCCTGTTGGAGACCAACCTCTGCGTCGGAAACTGTCCTCGTAGAAGCCTCGAAACACTATTTGCACTCGCGTTACTTTTTTTTTTCGTTCGTGACGCGCGGCGACGCTAGGATTTTAGCTATCACGCATTTTCGACGCGTTTCGGTAAAATTTCGCGTTGCCGCTTTTTTTAAGGCCCACTTATCAGAGGGTCTTCTCGAACGACGATGGCGACTTCCTCGCGACGCACTCAGGAGTCGACGATATTTAAGAATTGGACACTATATATACACTTCACTATATTTTATATTTAATTTTATATTTATATTTAAGAAGAAATCGCGGAAATCGTGCAGGAGCTTCGCCGCGATTATTTTATTGTCGAGCGTATTTTGACGATACCGTGAAAGTTTTATTAATAAATTGTTAGCAATATATGGCGGCGCGCCATTGTGGTAGTCGACCTGCGACTTTTACGCAAATTACGAGTTTAGTTCGTCACGTAACGATAGTTGGACACGATGATGCGAAAGTACGATCTTAAACGCGTGAATACAATTCACAACGCCGAAAAACTCGGAAAATTTTCGCGTCGAAAGCGCACCCGGTAATTCTCGCGATCCGCCCTCGTAAACCTGCGCGCGCGCGAACTTTCGGCGGCTCGAGTCGGAGCTGTGACGTCGTCACGCGCTTTTGAAGGAACGAATGTTACGCGAGATTCGCGGCCGACGAGATCCATCTCGCGCGCGCGATCAGATTTGTACGATAATTAACGACGTAAAGACACTAATTAATATAATCTCATTCGTACTTTCGCGGACCGGTGATGAGCACGCGACACGTTAATCGCGAACAATTCGAAAGTGCACTAGATGGCAGCTTTCTAGATTGTGTTCGAAAATATATTTAATTAGGGCGAAGCGCTCGATCGACCAATCAAACCGAAGAGATCCTCGGTTTCCGATTGGTCGGTTCATGGTGGAAAGAAAACCATGGGTCGAATTCTGAATTTTGACGGACGGATTTCCGAACGCAACCCTGAAGTTTCTTACGACGTTCGTCGAAAACACAAGTCGAGCAATGAATTATAATAAAATTGTAAAATTAATAAATTTGCTAAAAATAAATGATATGTGCATTGCTATTTTATTGAATTTTAACATTAATTTTATGCTAATAAAATTATTTAATTTCTTCAATAATAAATAATTTTTTAACTCTTTGTAAAAAAATAACTCTAATATCTGATAAAATTATTTCAGTCATTCAATTTTAGAAAAGAGATTTATAATTATTTAAAGTTTTAAATAATTATAATTATATAAATATATACAATTGAAGAGACGATTTATAAAATTATAGAGATAAAATTGAAATAACTATGTAAATTCTATCTATATATTTATATCTATATATATGTATATATGTATGTATAAATTAATAAAAAATGTCTTTTATGTTCTAGATTCTAGATGATTGTTATGTTATAGATAATCACACATTTTTTATTATTTATAATTTTATTTATTCGTTAATTCATAGTAATGCTATATTAATATTAAAATGTATGTTAAAAAAATGGATTTCCATTATTTCTTAATAAAAATAAGTTTTGTTTTAAAGAAGAAAATTTAACAATAAAAAAAGAACTTCTAAAGAAACTCCTTGGTTTTAAAGATTAATCTTTAGAATAATATATGACTAAACTTTAATATTTTTAAATTTTTTAAACACGTTCAGAATATTCGATATATTTCTAATGAAAAATGACGTGACAAGATATTTAATAATTTAATATATTTTTAAGGGTGTTATTTTTTCTTTGTACAGAAAAATATTATATAAATGGAAATTTTTCTCTTCAATACTTTTCGAATTATCTAACCAATCTCAAGACATTTTTTACGTGATAATGTTTAATTATTACAATGAAACTCTAATTAATAAATATAAAAACAGAATATACATATTTTAATTTTAGACGGAAATATCGTTTTCTAATCTTCCTATTTTTTCTGATAAATTTAAATTCTTTTTCAAACATTTCCTTGTTAATTTTATTTATGTCCTTCCTGCATACATTTATCTAAATTTAAATTTTAACATTATTAAAATAAATATACGATTTTAAATGTATTATCAATGAAGAGACTGAAATATACAAATGACATTTTATTTTATTCAAACTTTAGAAATTTTATTCTTTACATACTTTTTACGTATTCTAGATTTTTGCTCAGGAAAGGAATAATGATTTTATCTAAGATACAGAATGTATTCGAGAGAAACAAAAAGAGACAATTATTACAGACCACGCATTTATTGAGACAATAAACCGCAACAACAGACAAAATCAGTTTAATCCTCCTCCTCTTCTGGTGCGGCGCCACCGCTTCCCTTCCTCAGATTCTTCCTCTTGACGCGGCCAGGTCTGCCGCCACCGAATGGTGATTTGAGCGAGAAATCGATGTGCTTTTGCGAGTCCAGTCGCACGATAAACGATGGAATATTCACCACCTGTTTACGCACTCTGCAACAATAAAAAAAAACATTGCTAATTATTCCTTTGAGTTCGCCTTTAAAGCCACTGACTGCAAATTCTTCTATTATAGAAAGATAAAGACTCTACCAAAATTTCTTTCCTTTGTCTCTCGACAAGAATGAGGATCTCGACAGAGGAGAGCAACAGACATTAAGTGCCGAAAAACGGCACTTAAGTGGCCTGCGTGAATCAAATTTTGTTGAGAAGGATTTTGACAGGAGGGCAACAGACGTTAAGTGCCGAGAAAACGACACTTAAGTGGCCTGTGTGAAATTTTGTTAATATTGTGAATTCTGGACTCGTATGTAGTCAATCATCCAAGATACCATGATATTTAAGTAGCAGAATTCGTTCAGCGGATCGCCTCATCGACATACATGAATGTTGAACCTTTGAATATCGAAATTTTTACCAGTTTTATCGAGATGAACGAACTGTTAAAGTTTCGAATAAAATATTCAAATAATTTTATTAAATTTGCATTGAAAAACTGCATAACATAGCTCTTTGAATGTGAATTCTAAGTTTGTAGCCTAGTATGAAACCGAAAAAGGAATCAATCCTTGACCGGTGATTAAGCTAGGCTCTTGATTTTGCCTCAAAGATTAGAAATGCACCAATTAAAAATAATTCGGCCATTTCTTGCCCATTTTTTAAGGCGTTTTGACCTTGACTCTTTACATTGTTTCTAAATTGTAAAAAAAATCCATAGCTTTTTTGATTACAAAATCTCTATTCGTTCTTAAATTTCTTTTTTCCGCAATAAAATTTTCTTTTCTCAATGATAAGTGATCTTTTTTTCCAACAACATATATAAAGACACATATATGTATATTATTATTTTTAATAATTTACCGAATATGCCGTTGGCGAATAAGCACGCGAGCATGATGGATGGATTTGGCCAGACCTAGCTTGAATACTTGAGTCTGCAGACGTCGCTCCAGAAAGTCTTCAATCTTCAAACCCAACACATAATCGAGTTTCATGTGAGCTTCATTCAATACACCAATTCTTACCAAACGACGAAGCAGGGCATTTCCTATATGAATATTTTTGCATTAGAGAAATTATAAAGAATTTTCAGAAATATCTTTCTCAAGATTTCTAACGAAATTTATCAGTCCACGCATATATCTACAATGATGTTCAGACAAGAGGTGTCAGATAGTAGCGTATAATCATCATATGGCGTTCAATAATTATAAAACTGATTAATATAAATGCAAATGTTATTTAAAAAAAAAATCTTATTAGAGTGTAAATGTACGACTGATGTATGATTAACCTTCGAAGAGACGTTTCGGATCCTTCTCCTCCAGCGTGAGCAACTCACGAGCAGCCTTCCGGATCTTGGCTAGGGTGTACTTGACCCTCCATACTTCGCGTTTATTACGAAGACCGTATTCTCCGATGATACGTAACTCCTGGTCGAGACGAGCTTTCTCGTACGGCCTTCTGGGAGTGACGTAGGTCTTGGAGAAGACCGACGGAATTCTTCCGTTAACCATGCTAAGTTATATTATCACCTATTGAAAAAAATTATTTTAAAATCGCGTAGAAACAAATAAATCGCACAGAAACGAAAAGAAACAAATAAATTTCAAATTTCTCTCATTTTTAATACCGCGAATCAAAAATACATTATACATATCCGCCACGTGTTCATGCAATATCCGACAAAAAGAATATATATCTTCAATTCAACGCCTTGAAATATATATATATTTACTTTAGGATTTTAGAACGATTATAATGGTGATTAAATTACTCGAATAATTACGAATAATCGGACGGAATAATTCTATTCGTGAATATTATATACTCTACCTCTTCTCCACGAGAGGAATCGACACCTCGCCGAGACGAACACGATAAAAATGGCCGAGCGATCGTCAGCCGTCAGCAGAGCAGCAGTAGCGTGGAATTTTTAGTTGACGCATGCGCAGTAGCGCAATATAAAGGTGCTCGCTCGACCAATAGGAAGCGAAGCAAGAAATATCACACGATTGAATTTTGTAAGAATGTAAATAATATAGAAATATAGAATATAGAAAATAAATATATATATATATGTAATAAAATAATAATATGTATATAATAAAAATATTAATAAAACAGTGGAGAACAATATATCGACATGAATATAAATAAAGAAAATTATTTATAAATTTATATATATTTATTATTCATAAATTAATTTAATTTTTATAAAATACACTAATTTATAAAAAAAGCAGAATATTCTAATTGTAAGAGGAAATTAAAAAAATATTACTCAATTTTGAACGTCCAAATAAAGAATTTTTAGATTTTTCTATTTTTTGTAGATTATTTTTAAAAAATTTAAATATAAATAGCTTGCAATTATTAATAAACTGTTTTGAAATTAAAGATTTTTTAAAACTGCTGTTAATTAGAAAAGGAAAAATTTTGTCTAAAAGATTATTATAAAATTATCTATGTAAAATTTCAAAACTATTATCTTTTTCTTAAAATTGTTGATAGGACGCGAATCCACCGCCAGCATCTATTTCTCTAAAGTATATATTTTTTTCTCTTTAATATAAGTAAAATTCCTAATTGAAGAACACTAAACGTGATAAAATAAAAATATTGCTGTGAGATTAGAGATTTCTTTATATTATAATCCTTATATATTATATTGTTTCTCCCCCCCCCCCCCCTTATATTGTACTCTTATGGTTATAGGAATGTCTAAATCTATATTGTTTAAATTTTAAATTTATAAGCTAAAATATATTTTTGGTTATCTTATATGATTGGATAACATAATTTTTATATTTATATTTTCATCTTTTTCATTGTGCGTTAAGCCCTGCGCAGAAAATATTAGGAATAAATATTAAATATTAGGAATAAGAATTATTTTAAAATAATAAAATCGAAAAAACTCTGATATAAAAATATAAATTCAAATATAAAGGAGTAAGGGCTAATAAACTAGTAAGGCCCTGCGCACAATAGAAAAATATTAGTAATAGGAATAAATATTAAGCATTAGGCCTACTGCACAATATAAAAGTATAGAAATTAGGAACAGAGAATAAAAATATCCATGCATCAACAGAAGCAGATAGATATTAGGGAATAACAATAGATATTCTTTGCTTCTATTGATGAATATTTTCTATTTTTTGTTCCTATTGCTTGTACTTTTGTATTGTGCAGGAAGCTTAATGCTTAATATTTATTCCTATTCCTAATATTTTTCCTATTGTGCACAGGGCCTTACATATTTAATATCTAATTTAATTCTTATTCGTAATATTTTTTCTATTGTGTGCGCAGATGTAGGTTAACATGGTTTTCTGATACAAAATGAACATTGAATATCAATACGGAAAAATATCTTAATAGTATATCTTCCACAAAATCACTGATATCATAAATTCGTCATAAAAATAGAGGAAAAGATGTCAGAAGATAAATAATTAAAAAATTGTTAGCAACTAAATAAATTCATTTGAACATAATAAATAACAATATATAATTTTTATTCTAAAAGAATGTTTTTTTAAAATAATAATCTATGTAGTTATATCTATGCTTTTATGATAAAGAATATGTAGAATGTAGTTTTAAATTTAAAAATTTTTTTAAAAGTCCTTATATATGTATATACGAATTCTCTCGAAAAAGGCTATATAGAAATATGTCTCATAAATGCAATATTTTTTTCTTGAAATTATTTATTGGAAGATAATAAGATGCAGAAAATAATAATCATGACTTATAGTCTGCGTCCACGGCGACCTCCCTTTCTACGGGTCGAATCTGATGGAATAGGAGTGACATCCTCAATACGACCAATCTTCATGCTGGAACGGGCTAAAGCACGCAAAGCAGATTGCGCACCAGGACCAGGAGTCTTTGTTTTATTACCTCCTGTAGCTCTCAATTTGATATGCAGTGCTGTAATACCCAGCGATTTACACTTTTCTGCAACATCCTGCAAAATACAATAAAGTTATACCAGATATCCCATTTTAAAGGACCCACTCAAATATCTCATTGTCAGAAACACTGCGTTAAATCGAAAAATGTTTCCTACAAAAGTTGTAGGGTTTCGAGGGGGACATAACATAGTAATATTCATTTGACCTTGGGCGGCGTCTCCAAGGTTAGTGAAGGTTAACTTTAAGTGAAGGTGAGAATGAATTTTGAAGAAAATAAAAAAATGCTTCAGATAAAAGTTGTTCAAATTAATTAGTAGAAAAAGTTGTTATAATAAAAAATATGGGTTTCCATTTAAAAAATTTATTCTCACCTTCACTTGACCTTGGAGACGCCGCCCAAGGTCATATGAATATTACTATGTTATGTCCCTCTCGAAACCCTACAACTTGTGTAGGAAACATTTTTTTATTTAACGCAATGTTTCTGAGATATTTGAGTGGGTCCTTTAAAATGGGACACCCGATATATTTCATGATTAAACTTATTAATCATGCTTTGTACATTTAGATCTTCCTATATGTAATATTACATGTAAATGTTTGCTTTCTTTTTTTAGAAAAAAGTGTATGATATACATATATACACATATTCTCAATTATCAAAAAGAATTTGGTCTTCGACAAAAATAAATGCTCCTTAGAATATAAAAATTTATTATTTCAAATACTGCCTGGATGGATAATACACTAACTTCTTGAATTAATTTAAGTACAAAAAGTAAATTAAATCAATCATACCTGAGCTGCAAGCATAGCTGCATAGGGTGAGGCTTCATCACGATCCGCCTTCACTTTCATGCCACCAGTAACTCTGGCGATTGTTTCCCTGAATCAAAGACACAGTTATATATCATAAGAGGTCTGCTCTTTTCAGCTGAACTAGTTCAGAATTTATCTTTTTTACTCCACATTGGAAGGAAAGAGATAAAGTCTGAACTAGTGCAACTGGTTCAGCTGAAAATAAACAGACCTAAGAGTTGTTAAATTTATACTTATATCTGCAAAACATAATCTAATATAATACGTACCTGCCCGATAAATCAGTGACATGTACAAATGTGTCATTGAAACTCGCGAAGATATGAGCCACTCCGAAGACTACTTCTCCTTCACGGAGTTGCGGTCCAAGAGAGACTTGAACCTCTTCCTTCTGTACCTTTCCTCGTTTCGGCGGCATTTCTGAAGAAATTACGTATTCAGTTATTAATCGGCAATTATCGATCGTCTATGTTGCTGTTCTATTTACTACGAGAGAGACAAATAAAGAGAAAAAGAACATGTGTATAAATATACCAAAGATAGATTTTAAGGTTATGTCCTTAAAAGAGAACCTAGACCAGTGTTGCCAGATCAGAGAGAAACCTGAGAGCGGCCACCGCGATTCAGTGGACGCGTGTACTGATGCGCCCCCTGAGAAAGTAGACGTGAACTACGTCGTAACGCTCGGTAAAAAATATAGAATATGGTTCGAATCCGTGATATGGTTCATATCCAAACTACTCGGATAAGAACCGAGTTGAGAACCAAACCGATGAGTCAGACAAGGACCAACAATTCATCGCTCTGGCTTTGTCTCACCAACGATGAGCGTCTCGTGGACTCGTGCGGCGGCAGGCACGAGTCCACGAGACGCTCATCGTTGGTGAGACAAAGCTAGAGCGATGGATTGTTGGTCCTTCTCTGACTCATCGGTTTGGTTCTCAACTCGGTTCTCATCCGAGTAGTTTGGATATGAACCATATCACGGATTCGAACCATTTCTATGTTTTTTACCGAGCGTAACGACGTAGTTCATGTCCACTTTGTCAGGGGGCGCATCAGTACACGCGTCCGCTAAATCGCGGTGGCCGCTCTCAGGTTTCTCTCTGTTCATAGTTTTGCCAAGTGTGACGCTGTCATATAAATTTTTGTTATGTCGGTAAAATCTTATGATATAAAATGGTATCGTAGTGCATTACGCACTATCAGTAAAATGCAAGGGCAATGTCTTTCAATATATGTACATATTAGGGTGGTCCTTATATGGGTTTTTTCAGAATTTTAATGTTGGATAGTCGTAAATGGGCTTTAAATGTGAAAAAAAAAATCTCTAATTTTTTCAGATTTTTATTTTGAGCCCTGAGTCTCCCTGTTGGCACGTAATTTTCTTTTTCATTTAAAAAATATTTATTTAAGTTAGTTCTAGTCTAAAATAGCGACATTTTATGAAATACCTTTCATTGCCGTGAAAATAGTAAAACATCGTATATGAGGTATTTCACTCGAGTTGTGTGTTATACTACACACAAATTGAGTGAAAAAATTTAAATTATTATTTTACGGAGTAATCAATATATCGATTAATTTATTATTTTCCATTGATTTTTTTTGTTGAAGATATAATTTCTTTTGTATTCGTTTTTAATACAGCTTATTTTCTTGTATTGGTAGTCCTGATGATACATTGGGCTTTTGTTTTAGGTATTTCACGTGCAAACAGGGAGACTCAGGGCTGAAAATAAAAATCTGAAAAAATTAGAGAATCATTTTTTCTACATTTGGAGCTGATTTATGACCATCCAACATGATCTTCCATTTAACGACCACCCTAGTACATACGAGGGTGGTTTGAAAAGTCCGTGCAAAAATGAAAACTACTTAATTTTTCGAGATAAACTTTTTTTATTTTTCAACGTAGTCTCCTTTTAGGCTTATACACTTCGTCCAACGCTGCTCCAGTTTGTTGATCCCTTCCAAATAATAAGATTAGTCCAACTCTGCAAAATAGGCATTCGTTTCCGCAATCACCTCCTCGTTTGAATAAAATCTCTTTCCCCCCAGCCATTTCTTCATATTGGGGAACAAGTAGTATTCCGAGGGAGCCAAATCTGGAGAATAGGGAGGATGCGGAACGAGTTGAAACCTTAATTCCATCAATTTTGCGGCTACAACTACAGATGAGTGAGCTGGTGCGTTGTGATGGAAAAGGACTTTTTTGTGGGCCAATCGTGGACGTTTTTCTTGCAGCTCGGTTTTCAAACGGTCCAATAACGATGAATAATATGCACCTGTAATAGTTTTGCCCTTTTCCAAATAGTCGATGAGGATTATTCCATGCGAATCCCAAAAGACAATCGCCATAACTTTCCCGACCGAAAGAAGTCTTCGCCTTCTTTGGTGCAGACTCCCCGCTGGCAACCCATTGTTTGGACTGTTCCTTGGTCTCAGGCGTGTAGTGGTGTATCCATGTTTCGTCCACAGTGACGAAACGACGCTTAAAGTCCTGTGGATTCCGCTGAAACAGCTGCAAACCGTCCTTGGAACACCTCACACGATTTCGTTTGTTGTCAACTGTGAGCAATCGCGGCACCCATCTTGCGGATAGCTTTTTCATGCCCAAATGTTGATGCAAAATATTATGTACCCGTTCACTCGAGATGCCCACAGCACTAGCAATCTCGCGCACCTTCACTCTTCTATCATCCATCATCATATCATGGATTTTATCAATGATTTCTGGAGTAGTGACCTCAATAGGGCGTCTAGAACGTTCAGCGTCACTTGTGCTCATATGGCCACTCCGAAAATTTTGAAACCACTTATAAACTGTTCTAATCGAAGATGCAGATTCACTATAATGTTTATCAAGCTTCTCCTTAGTCTTCTGAGGCGATTTGCCTTTCATAAAGTAATGTTTTATCAACACACGAAATTCTCTTTCATCCATTTTTTGGAAATCACTCGACTTTCTCGATTCAAACGAACGCCAAACACAGCGAAATAGACCGATCTGGCTGAAACTTGGTGTGTGTTCTTCCAAGAGATGCTACTAACTAAAAATAACCCCGATACGCACCAGTGGTGCCATCTCTCTGACTTTGCATGGACTTTTCAAACCACCCTCGTATATTATTTTTTAGGAAGTAATAGGCGCATGCACACGCACACACACACACACACACACACACTCCAAAATAGTGTGAAAAATGAAATCCAAAGGATAGTAATTGTTGAATAAAACATTGACTACAAATCGCAAATTTTTCTCATGAAATTCTGGATGAGAGAGAAAGAACACTTTGTCTGTTAAGCCTATTACCGTGCCCCTCTTTTGACAAAGTGGATGTTGAGAAAAAAAGTTCAAGTACCTCCCCGAGAACGTTTGTTTATGGTACTATTACGTTTGTATATAAGATAGATTGCAGGGATTGTAACGCGTCGTATGTGGGACAAACGGGAAGACAATTAAACACCAGAATAAAGGAACATAGAAATCACATTAACAGAAATACCTCGAATCGTTCAGTAATCACGGAGCATAGACTGAGTTTCGATCATGATTTTCGTTGGGACAATGTAAAGATCTTAGACAGGGACCCTTATTATTATAGAAGACTGATTTCCGAAATGATATTTATTAAAAAACAAGTAAATGGTTTGAATTTGCAGACGGACACGGAAGGTTTACCGGATATTTATCTTTCGTCGATTGAAAGACTAATAAATGTTTAACGCCCTTGAGAGAAAAAACTAATAAATACATTATATAAACAATAGTTCGATTACCTTACAGACATTCTCACAGCTCATTTTGATAACGGCTGTGTGAGATATCATATCTATTTATAATGACAGAAACTGTTATAATTAATATCTACCGTTTCATGTTCGATTCTGTATCAATTAAAGTGTAAAATTATATAGTTGATTATGGACGTCATACTGTAAGTAATTTGCTGTTAAAATATTTTATTTTCGTCTTTGCATTGGAGAATTCTTGCTAGATCTGAGGGTTTCTTATGGCTTGATGGTCTGTCAACCTTAAAGACCAGCAGGAAGACTGTTAGACGAGATGACGTCATTAGTCGAAATATAATTGTTAACAAGACATCTTAAAAATGTAACGACGATGTGACTTGCGATTTTTAATGTTGAAATTTAGTTCTCAGACAGTTGTTGTTTGTTTTGTTTTGACTATTAATGTAACGCGTTTAGCTTAGACTAAGAATGTATAGATTTAATGTAACGCGTTTTAATTATTGATTTTCATAGCGATACGCTGAAGATGACCACAAAAAATGGTCGAAACGTTCGTAAATTGATTGAATAAAGTTAATTTGTTTGCGCACTGATATCTGCGTTTGACTATTATTGCCAATATAATACTAATGTATATATATATATATATATGTTATATATTTTATACATATTGTGTTATGTTTATATCCCAGCAAACACAGATATATATATATATATATATATGTATATATATGTATATATATACCGGGTGAGGCAATAATTATTAGCACCTTAAATATCTTTATAAATATTGATTTTAGACAAAAATGTTTCAAACAAAAGTTGTAGGGTTTCGAGGGGGACATAACATCGTAATCAAGAATTGCCCTTGAGTGGCATTTTTCAAAGTCATTTAAAGGTCATTTATATTTTTTTAAATTGAATTATCTAAATTTTTTTTATATAAATTGATTCCCTACAATATTCACTATAAAAAGTTATAAGGGCAACATGGCCAAAAAATTAATAGTTTACGAGATATTTTATAAATTAATGCAAGCATGTCAAACACGCGGCCCGCGGGCCGCATGCTGTTCGCCAATAAAAAGACTGCGACCCACTGAGACTTTTTGAAAATCTTCCAAAAAAAATTAGAATTTAATATATTATTTACTTAAAAATAATTAAAATAATATTTTTTTCGAAAGATTTTTAAAAAGTCTCGGTCGCAGTCTTTTTGTTGGCGAACTGCATGCGGCCCACGGGCCGCGTGTTTGACATGCTTGCATTAATTTATAAAATATCTCGTAAACTATTCATTTTTTGGCCATGTTGCCCTTATAACTTTTTATAGTGAATATTGTGGGGAATCGATTTATATAAAAAAAGTTTAGATAATTCCATTTAAAAAAACATAAATGACCTTTAAATGACCTTGAAAAATGCCACTCAAGGGCAATTCTTGATTACGATGTTATGTCCCCCTCGAAACCCTACAACTTTTGTTTGAATCATTTTTGTCTAAAATCAATATTTATAAAGATATTTAAGGTGCTAATAATTATTGCCTCACCCGGTATATACACTCGTCAAAAAAATTATCGCAACACGTAATTAATATCAAAATTTAGCATAAATTTAAATAAGCGTATCTCCGCGAAAAATTGTCGTATTTCAAAAAATTTTTTTTTGTTTTAAAGGGTAAAGTCTCTACTTTAAGGAACTTTCGTTCGATTTTGATTTTATTCTCTCCCCCTTTCTCCATCCCTTTAAACGGAGGGACGTGTTTTTTTTTTTTTTTTT
>NW_028141847.1:0-13878 GCF_030444845.1 Prenolepis imparis
AAGCAGTGGTATCAACGCAGAGTACTAATCCTCATGTCATTACCAGAAGAAGTTTCCAAACCAAATTCACCGCAATTTATGGGCTGGTATTATTGGGAATTCTCTGGTAATTATTTATTTATTTATTAATCATTTTCATTTATTTATCTATTTATTTATTCATATTAATACGACTCGCGCGACAGACTGAGAGAAAGAGGGAGGTTTGTAAAATGGTTGTCAACGACGTAATAATAAATACGTGTATACTAAGTACATTCCCTTAGTTGTATAGAAGTGCACCGAATTAATAGTAGCCACTTACAACCAGCATACATAGCGAAACTGGGACGAAGAGTTTGATCACATGTGCCGCGCCATACTTTAATTCTTCCTCTTCCTCGTCCCTGCTGTAATGCCTCAATCTGTTTTGATTCGTGCTACCGGACGCGCCTCGTCTATTCGATCGAGCGACAGTCGTGCCTGGTGCTTCAATATGTACCTCGGAAACTCCATTCTCCACTTCCTCATTGACGTTCCTAGAGCGGCCTTTCTCAGACGCGTCATTGCCCAGGTCGTCCGTGCGAGGACTCCGCGACGTGACCGTCCATCAGGCTTGTGTATTCGTTCGCGGAATCGTAATCACTCTCAGACATTCATCAAAGTATGTATCTTTCCGGACGAGCGGTTAAAAGACTCGTATTCCTTGACAGCTGACTTTGGCACTCTCGTCTCGCGTTTATTCCTTCTGGACGCGTCGCGCTTACATTAGAGAGGAAAAAAAGATGTAGATTAAACGAATCGTTCGATTCGACTCTCCCGTTTATCTGCGAAATTTTATTACGTCGTTGACAACCATTTACAACCTCCCTCTTTCTCTCAGTCTGTCGCGCGAGTCGTATTAATATGAATAAATAAATAGATAAATAAATGAAAATGATTAATAAATAAATAAATAATTACCAGAGAATTCCCAATAATACCAGCCCATAAATTGCGGTTGAATTTGGTTTGGAAACTTCTTCTGGTAATGACATGAGGATTTTCTTCTCCCCAAAAATGATAATTGTGAATATTGAACGTTCCTTCTCTTGAAAAATTTGATTCATTCGTGAATAGTATTTTATTAACAAAATTGTTATTATTTTCTTCTTGTTCAAGTAGCCACGTACAAAATTCGATTCTAGCAACATAGTCTTCGGGTAGAAGATCTTGCACACGAGTGTAATGATAAGCATGCATTTTATTGTCTTTCAAAATTCTATTAACGGTACTTTTAGATAAATTTAATTCACGTGCAGCAAATCGATACTTATTTGAGGATTATCTCCAAATACTTGAAGAACAACTTCTTCATTTCGTGCGTTTCGGACAGTACGATTAATGCCACCAATTCCCTGTCTGTTCAATGATAATTGACCAGTGTGTCTCACTCGATTAATCAATCTTAAAAATACATTTCCATTCGGCCGATTACGATGAGGAAAACGAATTGCATATTCCCGAGCAGCAGCATTTGCATTTTGTCCGAATTCATCGTACGTCAATAACATATCACAGTACTCTTCGTTCGAGAATTCCATTTTTACGAAAAAGTTACTCTCGAGCCCACTGTCAATTTTGAGACGCGCGACAAGTCGTAATAGTGGACATATAACAAAACACGCATATAACAAAACAATAGTGTTTTCGCACATCCAATGATACGGAAGAGGGAGGTTTCACCTCCGAATGGGTAGAGACACACGGTGAACGTAGCGCGAGACGCGCTCAAGAAGTGCGCGAAAACTCGTCCACGTTGAGGGAAGGTGCGCAACAACAGGAAACTCGCGCACGAGACTCGCAGGGACAAGCAGGGGCAGTTACCGAGGAAGAGCGCGGAGTTAAACTAGGTCTTGGCGACTTTATATTCTACAGCGTGCTTGTCGGAAAGGCGTCCAGTTACGGAGACTGGAACACTACCTTGGCTTGCTTCGTTGTTATTCTTATTGGCCTGTGTTTGACGTTGCTGTTGCTGGCCATATTCAAGAAAGCGCTACCTGCATTGCCAATTTCTATAACTTTCGGTTTGACATTTTACTTTGCCACGAGGGTCATTGTCGCGCCGTTTGCGGATAGTTTAGCAAGCGAGCAAGTGTTCATTAAAAAATTTAGGGAAGAGGAAAGATGGCCGTTGGAGTAGTGACAGGTGACGGTCGGTGCTCCGAGTTCAGGTGAGATGTGGTGGCGTTATAGAGAGGGTGAGGAGGAAAATGGGTGTAGAGGAGATGGCTTGGGAACAATGGAGTGAGTGGCCGCGAAGGATAAGAAAAGGATGGAACGGCGGAGGTGCACTGGCGGAAGGAAAATTGGAGTGTGGAAAAGAAGGAAAGATAGGCACAGGATGAGGAAGGATAACGTGGCGGATAAGGAGAAGCGTTGGTAAAAGGAGGATAAGGAAGAGAGCGGTAGTATGGAGAAGAGGCGTTGTCGGAGAGAGCGCTGGATGTAGCAAGGAGAGACACGTGCAGGATCGAGGGCGCCATGATAGCGGCAGAGAGAGCAGAAACAGGTGGTTGGAACAGTGGCACGTGTGCGTAGCAGTATAGAAGTAGAGAAAGGCAAGAGGAAGAGAGAAGGGGGTACAGATCGGTAGCAGTGTTAATACGGAGTTGGCTGGATAGAGTGGTAGCGGAAGATGGAGTGGATAAAAGACGGTGTGAGAGAGATAAAGGAGATGAGGAGGATGATGGAGAAGATGTTGAAGATGATGGAGAGGAACACGGAGAGGGAGAATGTGGAGGAGGAAAGGAGAAGAGGAGTGGAGAAAAGGCTAGAGAGAATGGAGGCGAGTGAGAGGTTATGGAGGATGAGCATGCAAGGGGAGGAGAGTAGGGAAGAGGAAAGGAGAAAAGGGAGGAAGGAGTGCAAAGAGAAAGAGTTGGAGAGCGGAGAGGACAGGAGGTGGAGCGATGTGGTAAAAGGAGAGCGGAGGAAAGAGGAGGAAGGTGAGGAAAGAATGGAAGAAAGAAAAGGAACAGCGGGAGAGGACGGGAGAAGATTCGGAGGAGAGCGGATGAAAGATGGCAGGAATGAGGCAGTGCAACGGAGGGAAAAGGTGGCGGAAGGAGAAGGGTGTGTGAGCAAAAGGCAGAGAGGAGGAGATATGCCGGGGAAGGAGGAGAGCGGAAGAAGAGAGAAGAAAGTAAGCGCTGGCGGGAAGAAGAGAGAAGGGAAGAGAGACGAGGTCGAGGAAGTCGAGGAGGAAGGAGGAGAGAGGACATCGGATGAGGGTGAGAGGGGGGTGGTGAGAAGGAGGAAGGTGAAAGGGGAAGGGAAAACAATGAAAGGGAGAGAGGGGGGGGATGAGAGGAGTAAGACAGAAAGGGATAGTAGGGAGGAGGAAAGAGTCGGGAGGGCGAAAAGGAGAGAAGTAAGCGTAGAGAGAGGGGCGTGGGGTAATACGGAGGGAAATAGGAGGGACTGGTGATGGAAGTTGATGGAAGAGGAGGAAGTTAGGAGAAAGGATAAGGGGGGGGAAAGAGATAAAGAGGGAAGATGGAGAGAAAAAGGAAGGGGAAGGGGGAGAGAAAAGGGTGGAAAGGAGGATAGGATAGGAAGGAAGTGGGAAGGGGGGGCGTTAGAAAGAAAGAAGAGATTAGAGGGAGGGGGAAGGGAAAGAGAGGAGAGAGAGAGGAAAGAGGAGATAGAGAGGAGAAGAATTAGGGAAAAGAATATAATTTGGAGGGATAGAGGGGGAAGATGAGGAAGAAAGAAGAATGATGATGGAATGGTTGATGGCATGGGCAATAGGAAAGGAGGTGAAGGTGAGGGAAGTTAGAGAGAGAACGGGGAAAAGGGGGAAGAAAGTGCTGATAGTGGAATTAGAGGAAGAGAAGGATAGGGAAAAGCTGTTAGAGAGAAAGTGGGATTTTAGGAGAAGGTGGGGAGTCGGCATAGACGAGGATTTGACGATGGAGGAGAGGAGAATAAGGTGGAAATTGTTAGAATGGGCGAGAGAGGAGGAATGGAAAGGGAAGACGGTAAGGGTATGGAATAGGAAGATAGAAATAGACGGGGAGGAATGGGGGTGGGATAGCGAGGGAGGAGAGTGGGTCAAAAGATAAAGTTAGAGAGATGATAAGGGGAGAGGCGGAGGAGGGGGGAAGGTTGGAGTAGGGAAGGAGGGGGGAGGAGGATGAAGAGGAAGTGGAGTAGAGGAAGAGGGGAGAGGGGAAAAGGGTGTGGGAGGTCAGGTTAGATTATTGTGAGGTCTCCAATTGGCCAGGTTAGGGGATTGAGAAAATTGTGTAAAAGGGCGAGGGAGAGAGGAACGGAGGAGAGGAGAAGGAAGAGGAAGAGGAAACAGAGGCCCGGGAGACAGGAAGGAAGGAAGGAAGGATGACAGGAGAGGAGAAGAGAGAAGAAGAGGAGTATTGGATGTATGATGTATTAAGGAAAGAGATTTTTGTAAAGAAAGGTAGAAGAGAGACGGGTGGATGTGAGGGGTTTGGCGGTCCCCTGAAAACGCCCCGCAATCCCTGAGGGGCAGCGGAATAAATATACTACTACTACTACTACTATTCATATTAATACACGATCTAAATAACGTGTACAGGGAAACCTATGAAATTATTATAATTAAAAAATTATAAATTGTTAAATTCACGTTGTTTATAATTTTTATGTTTATAATAGGGTAGTATAAATTCTAAATATTTTTCAGATTGGACCGTTCGAATTACCGCCACGTTTGAATGGAGAAATTTATGCCAATTTTTTGAATAATGATTTGCCCGAACTATTAGAAGATATTCCATTGCATGTTCGACGGGACATGTTTTTTCAGCACGATGGCGCTCCCGCGCATTTTTCTATTAGAGCGAGACGGGTTTTAAACGATAAATACCCAAATGCTTGGATAGGTCGTGGTGGACCAATAAATTGGCCTGCAAGGTCACCAGATTTAAATCCTATAGATTTTTTCCTGTGGGGCCACATGAAAGAGCTCGTGTACCGCGAACGTATTGATAATGAGGCAGCACTAGAAGAAAAGCTGTTGACATCTTTAGGCTACATTACGGCAGACATGATTGAAAAAGCATGTCAAAATCTAATAAAACGTGCACGTCTATTGCAGTGGGTGGTGGACATTTTGAACACTTGTTGTAATTGTAATGTGCAAAGCAATTGTAATTCTTTTCTGATTAATCGAAAGACATTAAACTTGATATTTTATCAAAATATATATTTGAAATTTTTTATATTCTTCTCTGAAACTTTATTTCAATATTACACTATTATTTAATTATTCATTAACTATTTATTTATTTTTTTCTATTTTTCAATATTTATTATTTACTCATTATTTATTAATTTCAGTTATTTGAGTAATTAATTAATTAATTGATAAAATTATGATTAATTTGTTATTTATTAATTTATTTTAAATTTGTCATTTGTTAAGTTAGTCTAATCAATATCTCGCATATCCCATAGTTTAAGGATATTCAACCAGTAGGTCAAGTACACAAAATTATTAATTGATAAAGATAAATATTATCATTAATGAGAATAATTAATTCATATTATTAATAACAGAATATTATAGAGTAACGATAAACACGCATCGGCGCGATACACGAGTTGTAAGTTGTACCTGTGCCGAGCTTGGCCGTTACGCTCCTGACCGCGCGAATTTCATGCGCTCCCATACGTCAACTTCAATGCTTCACCATTCAAATTCTATTCATTGGATCACATTTTTGTAAAGAACTTTTCGACTTAGAATTTCATGAAGAATCTGTCATTAAAAGCTTCTTCGCCAGTTCTGGGACACCCTGTATATATACTTGTCATATATAAGTGTTGCTGTTGTTACATGTAGATGTACACTCTATAATAGATTATATATATATATATATATATATATATATATATAACCAAGCTCGTTGCAGTATAAAACAAGTTTAAGAAGATTATTGGCCAACTAACAAAACAAAAAAATATAACGTTTTTAATTTATTACAATAATAAAAAGAACATACTAAATCAATGTAAATGTTTCAATCTTAGTAGCAATGAGGACATAGCTTCTTATATGTTTAATCGTTTTTACTGAGAGGTTTATTTTGATTTAACCAACTTTAATACACATGTTATTTGATAATTTCAATATATCATACCAAATTGAAAAATTAAAACTTATAAATACTGTTTTAATTATAAGATTGTATTTTATTTGCAAAATTGAGCTTTACTATGAAAAAAATTTAATAATAAATTTTCAAAATGTAAAATATGCGAAAAATATTATATCTACATTTTTTTCTAATGCAGTGATATTTTTCTCAACAATATAAGCTTTATATATTTCATAATTTCATAATTATCATTTAGATAATCATTATTATGATCATTATAAAAAAATTGTAGACCGTAATTTAGTATATGCAATGCAATACAAAATAAAATAAAAAATCTATAATTATTAAAAGATGATATAAGATTTTACACTCAAAATTTTTAAGTTAATTCTGATTCATAAAGTAATGCAAATAAGGAGATTTCTTGTTTTTCTCATTATACGACCGGGCAACAAATATTGTAAAAAAAACATGGGAAAAATAATGTTGCATAAAATAAATCGTACTCACCATAAAAATCCAAAATATATAAAAATAATCGAGGGTGTATCTTTCGCCGGACGCCAGCACGAGGTCCCTTATTCTTTGTTAGGCGCACGTGGTTTTCACGTGATATGTGATAAGTATATCTTTTGATCTGCACAAGAGGAATTCAATCTTTAGCATAGATTTTTCACCACAAGATAATGATTATCACTTGTCAGTATTCATTATTAAATTAATTTTGATTTCATACTTACCAATATCTCATCGATACTGTCCACACTTTCACAACTTTTGAGCACGCACGACTACTGCGTTCCGTAGATTCGGCCATATTGAAAAAGATAAAGCCTAGCACGCGGAAGCATGGGATACTTTTTACGATAATGGCGCACTCATACGTAATTGCATGGAGTACTTACTAAATATGGTCAATCACACTTATCCCGTAATGGCATGTTCATATATATAACTTACACAGATGCATAGTGTAGAGAAAAATTTGCTAATTATGCGTCTTGCACGAAGAACATAATTAAGTAATTTCAGTAAACGTACATTTATTATTTACATAATATTCTCTATATGTTATAAATGAACAAAATGAAACTATGACGTATCAGTTATGTTAATAACGTAATGAATCTATAATTGTTACATAGAATTGTTATGTATTTTTGTCGTTATACTCTGTCATGTAACATTTATGCGATTTGGTGAACGTAAATGTGTATATATTTAATATTTAACATAATGTTTCAATTATGTCATAAGTTACATAGCATTTACGAAACTTTTAGAGTATACACATTTACGTTTACCAAAATACATAAATGTTACGTATTTAACATAACGTTACAATTATATCGTTAGAGTTATGTAGTATTTATGAAGTTTTTAGAGTGTGCACATTCACATTCACCAAAATACATAAATATTACATATTTAATATAATGTTGCAATTATGTCATTAAAGTTACGTAGCATTTACGAAACTTTTAGAGTATACACATTTACGTTCACCAAAATACAATTATATCGTTAGAGTTATGTAGTATTTATGAAGTTTTTAGAGTGTGCACATTCACATTCACCAAAATACATAAATATTACATATTTAATATAATGTTTCAATTATGTCATTAAAGTTACGTAGCATTTATGAAACTTTTAGAGTATACACATTTACGTTCACCAAAATACATAAATGTTACGTATTTAACATAACGTTAAAATTATATCGTTAGAGTTACGTAGTATTTATGAAGTTTTTAGAGTGTGCACATTCACATTCACCAAAATACATAAATATTACATATTTAATATAATATTTCAATTATGTCATTAAAGTTACGTAGCATTTACGAAACTTTTAGAGTATACACATTTACGTTTACCAAAATACATAAATGTTACGTATTTAACATAACGTTAAAATTATATCTTTAGAGTTACGTAGTATTTATGAAGTTTTTAGAGTGTGCACATTCACATTCACCAAAATACATAAATATTACATATTTAATATAATGTTTCAATTATGTCATTTGTAGGTCTTATATCTACTACTATTTTGTACTCGCTGAGGTAGGGACAGGTAGTTGGATGCTGAGATGTGCGCAGTGACGAGATTCTTAAGTGCAGTTAACACATTATATTTACATTATTTACAGGTGTTTTCGTGTCTGTGTAAGGTAATCGATAGGTACATATTTAACTTGTCCTCCCCGTTTCTTCGTCTATGTCCCCTGGTCTTGGTGGGATGTCGTGGCCTCGTCCTTGGTTTGCGTTGCTTGGTCCTGAACGTCTGGCCTTGTCGTTCTTGGTTCTTCCGTCTGTGTGCCGATAGTGACGGAACGAGATGGTGACTGTGTCTGAAGTGACTGCGGTTGGGTAGTCGATACAACCCGTTCCGGGGTCACGCAGGCCGTCAACAGTGTTAGCGGTGACGAAGGGTGCAGAGTCAACTCGGGTTCCGAACTCGTCGTATCTGGCACGGGAGTCGGCGTGTAGACCCGCTACGTGGCCTTTGGGGACGGTTTTTCCCCCGTCAGGCACGGTAGGTGGTCGTCCTTGGGACGCGTACGTTTAGTACCGGGTCGTGGGCGTTTGTCGCCGGATCGCGGGCGTTTGTCGCCGGATCGTGGACGTTTGCCGCCAGTGTCCTTGTTGGAGTCCTGGAATGTCTTAACGCCTAGGATTTTGTGCCGTCGTTGCGACCACGGCGTACAGACGCCAGAGGCAGGCGAGGAGTCGCCGGGTCGTTGGCGCGTAATGCCTGTGTCGAGGCGCAGGGCGCCAGAGGCAGGCGAGGAGGCGCCGGGTCGTTGGCACGTAACGCCTGTGTCGAGGCGCAGGGCGCCAGAGGCAGACGAGGAGTCGCCGGGTCGTTGGCGCGTAACGCCTGTGTCAAGGCGCAGGGCGCCAGAGGCAGACGAGGAGTCGCCGAGTCGTTGGCGCGTAACGCCTGTGTCGAGGCGCAGGGCGCCAGAGGCAGGCGAGGAGTCGCCGGGTCGTTGGCGCGTAACGCCTGTGTCGAGGCGCAGGACGTCAGAGGCAGACGAGGAGTCGCCGGATCGTTGGCGCGTAACGCCTGTGTCGAGGCGCAGGGCGCCAGAGGCAGACGAGGAGGCGCCGGCTTGTTGCTTCCTCTTGTTGAGGAGATGAAGTGGCGTCGGCTAGGTTCGCCTGCGAGCCGTGGCCTCCTCCAGAGGAGAAGGAATATTTTCCTTAGCGCCCCGAATCTTGCTGTCTCTTCCGTGACTTCTTTCTGGAGAGCGCCGAGCGCTTGTAATAATGCGTGGGCAGAATCTATTTTTCTCTGCGGGGGTCCCCTTTATATACCCGATTAACTGTTTCTAACTTTCAGAAAAGGAAACTTGGCGTGCGACGCCTAGCGGAGGTGCTCGGTACTGCGCGGCGCGCGTTTATGTAGCCTCCGCGCCGCCTTTCATCTTCGGATTAGTTTCCCGGCGCGCGTCGCCTAGCGGCGGCGACGGAAGCGTCGCCGCGCTTCTTGTGGCGAGTACCGCCACATCATTAAAGTTACGTAGCATTTACGAAACTTTTAGAGTATACACATTTACGTTCACTAAATTACGTAAATGTTATGTAACAAAGCAATGTCAAAATTACATGACAATTCTATGTAATAATTATAGATTCATTACGTTATTCACATAAACGATACGTCATAGTTTCATTTTAATGATCTGTAATATAAACATATAGAACATTATGTAATTGTTACGGAAATGAGCTCTGCGTGTTTACTGGGTTTTTTCTCTTTTTTTTATTTCTACTTTCTTTTTCTCTTTCTCTTTGTCTTTCTATTCTTTTCTATCTATTATATTAAAAATATAATTATTAATATAATTAACAATATAATTTGCGTCTTCTTTTAACTTTAAATGAAACATTAATAATTTGTAAACTTTTAATTACAATATGTTAGAGATGAGGATAATCGTAACATATTAAATTTAAAATTGAATAATGACTAAAATATAAAAATGTGAAAAAATAATTATGTTAATAATTTTTTGTTGTATTGCAACAACTGTTATTGATATATATGGATAATGATAATATCGTGCGCTGAATATTTAATTATAGGTAGTATGTGGAGAATTTCGAGTGAAATCACGCTAATTTATGGAAATTATCCTAGATAACGAAGGTATTAGCATTGTATATCTTATCTTTTGAAAACAAAATATGTATGTTTTTTTTATAAAAATTTATTAATTACAAAATTATATTATATATGATTTAAACTTCTTGATAAATAATTTATGTATGTATAATTATTCTATATTTTTATAAATATCTATTATTAATTATATATATTTATAAATAAATAATATTTGAAAATATTATTTTATTATATATTTACAAATCAATTTTAATGCGCTCGATTACAACTTCAAAATGATTGTTTTTGTTACGAAACGAGAATATGTGTTATGCAACCTAGGCAACCTAGAAAACAAACTTTAATGTGTCTAATTGTACCTGAATCTTCAAAGACGCTACGAGTTATCAAGATTTTAATACAGTACGTATAATAATTTTCTTCTTCCTAATTTTTTTTATTATTTCCTATTCTATTGTAGTGTATTTTTTAAAATATAATATATATATAAATTATCAAAAATAATTTCAGTATGTTTGTATATGAGGTTATGTATATGTATATGTTATGTATGCATGCGTGTGTATATGTGTAGAAAAATATATTAGCTAAAACATAACAAAAAATATATATTTTATTTGAAAATTTTCATATACGAATTATAATTGTATATGTATTATTATATTATTATTAGGTTTGTGCATAAATTCCTAGAGTTTCTTGAGAAATTTTATTTATATATATTTAAAAAAAACAATATATATTATATTAATCAAATTATTTTCTCTCTTACTATAACATTGGTTCATATTTCAAGCAACAAATAGATTTTTCGATTAAAGAAATAGAAGAGAAAAACAAATCTTTCAATGTGATTTTATTTCTAAATCAGCAGAAAGATAGTTTTGCATTAATCAATAGGTGAAAATCAAAAAGTGCAAAATCAGGATTATATATGTACCAGGTATGATAAAATTTCCAATATTAAGCTTCAGTAAGATGTTTTAGCTGTAAAACAAAAATAATTAACAAAGATAAAACAAAGATTAATACGATTAAAATAAGTTTTTGAATTCCTTTTTAAGTTCACGCCGCTTATAAATAATATAAAATTGACTACACTCTGTAATAAATTATTTCGTTCAGTTTGAATAACTCATAATAAAACATGCATCTATGATTTTATCAAATGTATTTGTTTATTATTAATATTGGAATTTCTAGTTTGAAAGCTTTGGAACTAACAACAAGATTAGCATGTGCTACAGAGTATGCTTATTACTACATCTTATAAATAATTTTATTTGTTTCAGTGACACTTTTTCCGCGATAAAATTGTTGTAATATGCAGTGTTAAATATACACATTTTTAATTTCCATTTCCAATTAAATAAAATATACACATTTTTAATTTCCATTTCCAATTAAATTAAAAATATGTTTAAGTTAACATCTACGATTTATCATCTGTAGAATCGAATGTAAATTAATTAACAATATTAACATGAGAAAATAATTAATTGAAAAAATTACGCATTTATATTTCGATGCCGTTTAAATTTAATCTCACGAATTTGTGCACAGACCTAATAGTTTAACAATGTTATTTTTTTGTAATTATGTATGTTTTTAAAAATATATTATAACTTAAATATGTTTATATATACAGGGTGTCCCAAAAGTCTGGAAACGGTTAAATATTTCCTATACAATGCATATTAGAAAAAAATGTTTCAAATAAAAGTTGTTTGACTCAAAAGGGAACATAAGATGGTGCCATTAATTTGACCTTGAAATGTCATTTGAAGGTCACGTGAAGGTCAACTTCAATTTCTTAAATGGAACCACCTATTTTTCATTGCATATTCTTGTAGCTTATCTCGAGAGCTTTCCTAAACACTATAAGAAAGTATTTTTTCCTTAAGTATTTTTTGAGTTATAAGGCTTGAAGTTATCAATTTTTTGACATAACATGTAAAATATCATGTAAAATATTCATTTTTCGATACTCTTTCCCTAATACTTTTATGCACGGAATAATGAAACCAATCAGTTGGTGCAAAAAAACATATAGCTGCTTTTAAAAAAATATGTAATTTGCAACATGCAGCTGCGTATTTTTTTTTAAAGCAACTATGTGTTTTTTGCACCAACTGATTGGTTTCATTATTCCGTGCATAAAAGTATTAGGAAAAGAGTATCGAAAAATGAATATTTTACATGATATTTTACATATTATGTCAAAAAATTAATAACTTCAAGCCTTATAACTCAAAAAATACTTTCTTATAGTGTTTTGGAAAGCTCTCGAGATAAGCTACAAGAATATGCAATGAAAAATAGGTGGTTCCATTTATGAAATTGAAGTTGACCTTCACGTGACCTTCAATGACATTTCAAGGTCAAATCAATGGCACCATCTTATGTCCCCTTTTGAGTCAAACAACTTTTATTGGAAACATTTTTTTCTAATATGCATTGTATATAGGAAATATTCAACCGTTTCCAGACTTTTGGGACACCTTGTATAACACACACACACACACACACATTTCCGACTTTTTTTAACTGGCGGAAATGTCCAAAAAATTCTGGCGACCGTTACGTTAATCACCTTGTATATACATGTATATATGTACAGTCGTGGTAAATGAGGTTGCGACACTTTTTATTTAATAAGTTTATGAACGCGCAATCAAGTTCAGGATGCGAATCACTGTCATGTGGTCATGCGCGATGAGCGATCACGATGTCGTCAAATTTGCGTATACAATGTGTAAATTTAACACAAAAATATAATGTCAATAGAGAAAAATATTTTAAAAAATTTAATATTTTTTGTAATGTCAGTACATTACAAAAAATATTAAATTTTTTTAACCTGTTTTTGATCTAGCAATATATAAATAAATGAGATAAAGTATCGTATTATATATCAAATATAAAAATAGAATAAAAAGAATGAAAAAAAAATATATAAAAATATTATCAGAAATCCAATTATATATGTATAGTTATATATTGTAATTCGATAAATATAATATTATTATATAATTTATATGTAATAAAATTTACATTATTATTATAAATAAGTGTTTATATAAATATACATATATGTATATTCATGATACAATCATAGATTTTGCTTAATTATTGTTAGATACGCTTTTATTATAATATATATCGGGCCTTGCGCGGAGACCCTCCCACTGATCGAAAACATACTGCGCAAGTGCCTCACGTGTTCTCTGAATTTGAGGGTCCCAGTTTTGTACTATTATGCCCCAAAGATTTTCAATTAAATTCATGTCCGGGGACTTGGCTGGCCAGTTCAACGTTCTAATGTTGGGTTGTGCGGCCAGCCAATTTTGGACTGCTCTCGCTCGATAGACCCCTGAATTATCTTGAATAAAATTTATATAAGGTATGCCGGGAAATGTTTCCGCAATATATGGTAGTATCACATCGGATAATATGTGGATGTATTCCTCGCTGTTCATATGCGGTGTGGTCCGCTCCAGTGGTCCAGGACCATGCGAGGATATGCACCCCCAAAATCCCAATGTGATGCGCCCAGATCGTTTACGGAAACGAACATTTTCCTCGGCATACCTTGTCACTTTTGTTTTTTAGTACTCTGCGTTGATACCACTGCTT
>NW_028141848.1:0-13855 GCF_030444845.1 Prenolepis imparis
AAATATATCGAATGTTCAAAATTGACATTAGAGCTAATAATGTCATTTTTGGGATATTTCAATTTTGTATACGGGTGCTGTTTTGTAATTGCCTGCAAACGTGTCATTTTTTGAGATATTTTAATTCTATAAACAAGTGCTGTTTTGTTATCGTCTGCAGACGTTTGTATTGCTTTCTGTTTTGTTTATACCCTTACAGGTGTAAATATACCGAATGTTCAAAATTGATATTAGAGCTAATAATGTAATTTTTGGAATATTTCAATTTTGTATACGGGCGCTGTTTTGTAATTGCCTGCAGACGTTTGTACCGCTTTCCATTTTGTTCGTATCTATACAGGTGTAATTATACAGAATTTTTAAAATTGATGTTACAGCTAATAATGTCATTTTATGAGAAATTTTAATTCTGTAAACGCTGTTTTGTTACCGTCTGCAGACGTTTGTATTGCTTTCTGTTTTGTTTATACCCTTACAGGTGTAAATACACCGAGTTTTAAAAATTGATGTTGCAGTTAATAGTACCATTTTTTAAGATATTTTAATTCTGTAAACGGGCGCTGTTTTGTTACCGTCTGCAGACGTTTGTATTGCTTTCTGTTTTGTTTATACCCTTATAGGTGTAAATATACCGAATGTTCAAAATTGATATTAGAGCTAATAATGTCATTTTTGGGATATTTCAATTTTGTATACGGGTGCTGTTTTGTAATTGCCTGCAAACGTGTCATTTTTTGAGATATTTTAATTCTATAAACAAGTGCTGTTTTGTTATCGTCTGCAGACGTTTGTATTGCTTTCTGTTTTGTTTATACCCTTACAGGTGTAAATATACCGAATGTTCAAAATTGATATTAGAGCTAATAATGTCATTTTTGGAATATTTCAATTTTGTATACGGGTGCTGTTTTGTAATTGCCTGCAGACGTTTGTACGGCTTTCCATTTTGTTCGTATCTATACAGGTGTAATTATACAGAATTTTTAAAATTGATGTTACAGCTAATAATGTCATTTTATGAGAAATTTTAATTCTGTAAACGCTGTTTTGTTACCGTCTGCAGACGTTTGTATTGCTTTCCGTTTTGTTTGTACCCGTACATGTGTAAATACACCGCGTTTTAAAAATTGATGTTACAGCTAATAGTGTCATTTTTTAAGATATTTTAATTCTGTAAACGGGTGCTGTTTTGTTACCGTCTGCAGACGTTTGTATTGCTTTCTGTTTTGTTTGCATCCTTACAGGTGTAAATATATCGAATGTTCAAAATTGACATTAGAGCTAATAATGTCATTTTTGGGATATTTCAATTTTGTATACGGGTGCTGTTTTGTAATTGCCTGCAGACGTTTGTACCGCTTTCCATTTTGTTCGTATCTATACAGGTGTAATTATACAGAATTTTTAAAATTGATGTTACAGCTAATAATGTCATTTTATGAGAAATTTTAATTCTGTAAACGCTGTTTTGTTACCGTCTGCAGACGTTTGTATTGCTTTCTGTTTTGTTTATACCCTTACAGGTGTAAATACACCGAGTTTTAAAAATTGATGTTGCAGTTAATAGTACCATTTTTTAAGATATTTTAATTCTGTAAACGGGCGCTGTTTTGTTACCGTCTGCAGACGTTTGTATTGCTTTCTGTTTTGTTTATACCCTTATAGGTGTAAATATACCGAATGTTCAAAATTGATATTAGAGCTAATAATGTCATTTTTGGGATATTTCAATTTTGTATACGGATGCTGTTTTGTAATTGCCTGCAAACGTGTCATTTTTTGAGATATTTTAATTCTATAAACAAGTGCTGTTTTGTTATCGTCTGCAGACGTTTGTATTGCTTTCTGTTTTGTTTATACCCTTACAGGTGTAAATATACCGAATGTTCAAAATTGATATTAGAGCTAATAATGTCATTTTTGGAATATTTCAATTTTGTATACGGGTGCTGTTTTGTAATTGCCTGCAGACGTTTGTACCGCTTTCCATTTTGTTCGTATCTATACAGGTGTAATTATACAGAATTTTTAAAATTGATGTTACAGCTAATAGTGTCATTTTTTAAGATATTTTAATTCTGTAAACGGGTGCGGTTTTGTTACCGTCTGCAGACGTTTGTATTGCTTTCTGTTTTGTTTGCACACTTACAGGTGTAAATATACCGAATGTTTAAAATTGATATTAGAGCTAATAATGTCATTTTTGGGATATTTCAATTTTGTATATGGGTGCTGTTTTGTAATTGCCTGCAGACGTTTGTACCGCTTTCCATTTTGTTCGTATCTATACAGGTGTGATTATACAGAATTTTTAAAATTGATGTTACAGCTAATAGTGTCATTTTTTAAGATATTTTTATTCTGTAACGAATGTTGTTTTGTAATCGTCTGCAGACGTTTGTACCGCTTTTTGTTATGTTTGTATCCCTACAAATAAAAATATATCAAACCTAGGTCGCAGAAGCCCCCCCTCGTTGTCCGCCACCCTGACGTGAAGGGGCTCACCCTTCGCAAGATTTTGCGAAGAGTGCTAAGAGCGGACAGTGCCACTAATAATGTCATTTTTGAGATATTTCTATTCTGCATACGGGTGCTATTTTGTAATTGCCTGCAGACGTTTGTACCGCTTTCCATTTTGTTCGTATCTATACAGGTGTAATTATACAAAATTTTTAAAATTGATGTTACAGCTAATTATGTCATTTTATGAGAAATTTTAATTCTGTAAACGCTGTTTTGTTACCGTCTGCAGACGTTTGTATTGCTTTCTGTTTTGTTTATACCCTTACAGGTGTAAATACACCGAGTTTTAAAAATTGATGTTGCAGTTAATAGTACCATTTTTTAAGATATTTTAATTCTGTAAACGGGCGCTGTTTTGTTACCGTCTGCAGACGTTTGTATTGCTTTCTGTTTTGTTTATACCCTTATAGGTGTAAATATACCGAATGTTCAAAATTGATATTAGAGCTAATAATGTCATTTTTGGGATATTTCAATTTTGTATACGGGTGCTGTTTTGTAATTGCCTGCAAACGTGTCATTTTTTGAGATATTTTAATTCTATAAACAAGTGCTGTTTTGTTATCGTCTGCAGACGTTTGTATTGCTTTCTGTTTTGTTTATACCCTTACAAGTGTAAATATACCGAATGTTCAAAATTGATATTAGAGCTAATAATGTCATTTTTGGAATATTTCAATTTTGTATACGGGTGCTGTTTTGTAATTGCCTGCAGACGTTTGTACCGCTTTCCATTTTGTTCGTATCTATACAGGTGTAATTATATAGAATTTTTAAAATTGATGTTACAGCTAATAATGTCATTTTATGAGAAATTTTAATTCTGTAAACGCTGTTTTGTTACCGTCTGCAGACGTTTGTATTGCTTTCCGTTTTGTTTGTACCCGTACAGGTGTAAATACACCGAGTTTTAAAAATTGATGTTACAGCTAATAGTGTCATTTTTTAAGATATTTTAATTCTGTAAACGGGTGCTGTTTTGTTACCGTCTGCAGACGTTTGTATTGCTTTCTGTTTTGTTTGCACCCTTACAGGTGTAAATATATCGAATGTTCAAAATTGACATTAGAGCTAATAATGTCATTTTTGGGATATTTCAATTTTGTATACGGGTGCTGTTTTGTAATTGCCTGCAGACGTTTGTACCGCTTTCCATTTTGTTCGTATCTATACAGGTCTAATTATACAGAATTTTTAAAATTGGTGTTACAGCTAATAATGTCATTTTATGAGAAATTTTAATTCTGTAAACGCTGTTTTGTTACCGTCTGCAGACGTTTGTATTGCTTTCCGTTTTGTTTGTACCCGTACAGGTGTAAATACACCGAGTTTTAAAAATTGATATTACAGCTAATAGTGTCATTTTTTAAGATATTTTAATTCTGTAAACGGGTGCTGTTTTGTTACCGTCTGCTGACATTTGTATTGCTTTCTGTTTTGTTTATACCTTACAGGTGTAAATAATACCGAATGTTCAAAATTGATATTAGAGCTAATAATGTCACTTTGGGATATTTCAATTTTGTATACGGGTGCTGTTTTGTAATTGCCTGCAGACGTTTGTACCGCTTTCCGTTTCGTTTGTACCCCTACAGGTGTAAATATACCGAATGTTCAAAATTGATGTTAAAGATAATAATGTAATTTTTGTGATATTTCAATTCTATATACGGATGCTGTTTTGTAATTGCCTGCAGACGTTTGTACCGCTTTCCATTTTGTTTGTACCTTTACAGATGTAATTATACAGAATATTTTAATTTTAATGTTACAGATAATAATGTCATTTTATGAGAAATTTTAATTCTGTAAACGGGTGCTGTTTTGTTGCCGTCTGCAGACGTTTGTATTGCTTTCTGTTTTGTTTGTACCCTTACAGGTGTAAATATACCGAATGTTTAAAATTGATATTAGAGCTAATAATGTCATTTTTGGGATATTTCAATTTTGTATATGGGTGCTGTTTTGTAATTGCCTGCAGACGTTTGTACCGCTTTCCATTTTGTTTGTATCTATACAGGTGTGATTATACAGAATTTTTAAAATTGATGTTACAGCTAATAGTGTCATTTTTTAAGATATTTTTATTCTGTAACGAATGTTGTTTTGTAATCGTCTGCAGACGTTTGTACCGTTTTTTGTTATGTTTGTATCCCTACAAATAAAAATATATCAAACCTAGGTCGCAGAAGCCCCCCCTCGTTGTCCGCCACCCTGACGTGAAGGGGCTCACCCTTCGCAAGATTTTGCGAAGAGTGCTAAGAGCGGACAGTGCCACTAATAATGTCATTTTTGAGATATTTCTATTCTGCATACGGGTGCTATTTTGTAATTGCCTGCAGACGTTTGTACCGCTTTCCATTTTGTTCGTATCTATACAGGTGTAATTATACAAAATTTTTAAAATTGATGTTACAGCTAATTATGTCATTTTATGAGAAATTTTAATTCTGTAAACGCTGTTTTGTTACCGTCTGCAGACGTTTGTATTGCTTTCTGTTTTGTTTATACCCTTACAGGTGTAAATACACCGAGTTTTAAAAATTGATGTTGCAGTTAATAGTACCATTTTTTAAGATATTTTAATTCTGTAAACGGGCGCTGTTTTGTTACCATCTGCAGACGTTTGTATTGCTTTCTGTTTTGTTTATACCCTTATAGGTGTAAATATACCGAATGTTCAAAATTGATATTAGAGCTAATAATGTCATTTTTGGAATATTTCAATTTTGTATACGGGTGCTGTTTTGTAATTGCCTGCAGACGTTTGTACCGCTTTCCATTTTGTTCGTATCTATACAGGTGTAATTATACAGAATTTTTAAAATTGATGTTACAGCTAATAATGTCATTTTATGAGAAATTTTAATTCTGTAAACGCTGTTTTGTTACCGTCTGCAGACGTTTGTATTGCTTTCTGTTTTGTTTATACCCTTACAGGTGTAAATACACCGAGTTTTAAAAATTGATGTTGCAGTTAATAGTACCATTTTTTAAGATATTTTAATTCTGTAAACGGGCGCTGTTTTGTTACCGTCTGCAGACGTTTGTATTGCTTTCTGTTTTGTTTATACCCTTATAGGTGTAAATATACCGAATGTTCAAAATTGATATTAGAGCTAATAATGTCATTTTTGGGATATTTCAATTTTGTATACGGGTGCTGTTTTGTAATTGCCTGCAAACGTGTCATTTTTTGAGATATTTTAATTCTATAAACAAGTGCTGTTTTGTTATCGTCTGCAGACGTTTGTATTGCTTTCTGTTTTGTTTATACCCTTACAGGTGTAAATATACCGAATGTTCAAAATTGATATTAGAGCTAATAATGTAATTTTTGGAATATTTCAATTTTGTATACGGGTGCTGTTTTGTAATTGCCTGCAGACGTTTGTACCGCTTTCCATTTTGTTCGTATCTATACAGGTGTAATTATACAGAATTTTTAAAATTGATGTTACAGCTAATAATGTCATTTTATGAGAAATTTTAATTCTGTAAACGCTGTTTTGTTACCGTCTGCAGACGTTTGTATTGCTTTCCGTTTTGTTTGTACCCGTACAGGTGTAAATACACCGAGTTTTAAATATTGATGTTACAGCTAATAGTGTCATTTTTTAAGATATTTTAATTCTGTAAACGGGTGCTGTTTTGTTACCGTCTGCAGACGTTTGTATTGCTTTCTGTTTTGTTTGCACCCTTACAGGTGTAAATATATCGAATGTTCAAAATTGACATTAGAGCTAATAATGTCATTTTTGGGATATTTCAATTTTGTATATGGGTGCTGTTTTGTAATTGCCTGCAGACGTTTGTACCGCTTTCCATTTTGTTCGTATCTATACAGGTGTAATTATACAGAATTTTTAAAATTGATGTTACAGCTAATAATGTCATTTTATGAGAAATTTTAATTCTGTAAACGCTGTTTTGTTACCGTCTGCAGACGTTTGTATTGCTTTCTGTTTTGTTTATACCCTTACAGGTGTAAATACACCGAGTTTTAAAAATTGATGTTGCAGTTAATAGTACCATTTTTTAAGATATTTTAATTCTGTAAACGGGCGCTGTTTTGTTACCGTCTGCAGACGTTTGTATTGCTTTCTGTTTTGTTTATACCCTTATAGGTGTAAATATACCGAATGTTCAAAATTGATATTAGAGCTAATAATGTCATTTTTGGGATATTTCAATTTTGTATACGGGTGCTGTTTTGTAATTGCCTGCAAACGTGTCATTTTTTGAGATATTTTAATTCTATAAACAAGTGCTGTTTTGTTATCGTCTGCAGACGTTTGTATTGCTTTCTGTTTTGTTTATACCCTTACAGGTGTAAATATACCGAATGTTCAAAATTGATATTAGAGCTAATAATGTCATTTTTGGAATATTTCAATTTTGTATACGGGTGCTGTTTTGTAATTGCCTGCAGACGTTTGTACGGCTTTCCATTTTGTTCGTATCTATACAGGTGTAATTATACAGAATTTTTAAAATTGATGTTACAGCTAATAATGTCATTTTATGAGAAATTTTAATTCTGTAAACGCTGTTTTGTTACCGTCTGCAGACGTTTGTATTGCTTTCCGTTTTGTTTGTACCCGTACAGGTGTAAATACACCGAGTTTTAAAAATTGATGTTACAGCTAATAGTGTCATTTTTTAAGATATTTTAATTCTGTAAACGGGTGCTGTTTTGTTACCGTCTGCAGACGTTTGTATTGCTTTCTGTTTTGTTTGCATCCTTACAGGTGTAAATATATCGAATGTTCAAAATTGACATTAGAGCTAATAATGTCATTTTTGGGATATTTCAATTTTGTATACGGGTGCTGTTTTGTAATTGCCTGCAGACGTTTGTACCGCTTTCCATTTTGTTCGTATCTATACAGGTGTAATTATACAGAATTTTTAAAATTGATGTTACAGCTAATAATGTCATTTTATGAGAAATTTTAATTCTGTAAACGCTGTTTTGTTACCGTCTGCAGACGTTTGTATTGCTTTCTGTTTTGTTTATACCCTTACAGGTGTAAATACACCGAGTTTTAAAAATTGATGTTGCAGTTAATAGTACCATTTTTTAAGATATTTTAATTCTGTAAACGGGCGCTGTTTTGTTACCGTCTGCAGACGTTTGTATTGCTTTCTGTTTTGTTTATACCCTTATAGGTGTAAATATACCGAATGTTCAAAATTGATATTAGAGCTAATAATGTCATTTTTGGGATATTTCAATTTTGTATACGGATGCTGTTTTGTAATTGCCTGCAAACGTGTCATTTTTTGAGATATTTTAATTCTATAAACAAGTGCTGTTTTGTTATCGTCTGCAGACGTTTGTATTGCTTTCTGTTTTGTTTATACCCTTACAGGTGTAAATATACCGAATGTTCAAAATTGATATTAGAGCTAATAATGTCATTTTTGGAATATTTCAATTTTGTATACGGGTGCTGTTTTGTAATTGCCTGCAGACGTTTGTACCGCTTTCCATTTTGTTCGTATCTATACAGGTGTAATTATACAGAATTTTTAAAATTGATGTTACAGCTAATAATGTCATTTTATGAGAAATTTTAATTCTGTAAACGCTGTTTTGTTACCGTCTGCAGACGTTTGTATTGCTTTCCGTTTTGTTTGTACCCGTACAGGTGTAAATACACCGAGTTTTAAAAATTGATGTTACAGCTAATAGTGTCATTTTTTAAGATATTTTAATTCTGTAAACGGGTGCTGTTTTGTTACCGTCTGCAGACGTTTGTATTGCTTTCTGTTTTGTTTGCACACTTACAGGTGTAAATATACCGAATGTTTAAAATTGATATTAGAGCTAATAATGTCATTTTTGGGATATTTCAATTTTGTATATGGGTGCTGTTTTGTAATTGCCTGCAGACGTTTGTACCGCTTTCCATTTTGTTCGTATCTATACAGGTGTGATTATACAGAATTTTTAAAATTGATGTTACAGCTAATAGTGTCATTTTTTAAGATATTTTTATTCTGTAACGAATGTTGTTTTGTAATCGTCTGCAGACGTTTGTACCGCTTTTTGTTATGTTTGTATCCCTACAAATAAAAATATATCAAACCTAGGTCGCAGAAGCCCCTCCTCGTTGTCCGCCACCCTGACGTGAAGGGGCTCACCCTTCGCAAGATTTTGCGAAGAGTGCTAAGAGCGGACAGTGCCACTAATAATGTCATTTTTGAGATATTTCTATTCTGCATACGGGTGCTATTTTGTAATTGCCTGCAGACGTTTGTACCGCTTTCCATTTTGTTCGTATCTATACAGGTGTAATTATACAAAATTTTTAAAATTGATGTTACAGCTAATTATGTCATTTTATGAGAAATTTTAATTCTGTAAACGCTGTTTTGTTACCGTCTGCAGACGTTTGTATTGCTTTCTGTTTTGTTTATACACTTACAGGTGTAAATACACCGAGTTTTAAAAATTGATGTTGCAGTTAATAGTACCATTTTTTAAGATATTTTAATTCTGTAAACGGGCGCTGTTTTGTTACCGTCTGCAGACGTTTGTATTGCTTTCTGTTTTGTTTATACCCTTATAGGTGTAAATATACCGAATGTTCAAAATTGATATTAGAGCTAATAATGTCATTTTTGGGATATTTCAATTTTGTATACGGGTGCTGTTTTGTAATTGCCTGCAAACGTGTCATTTTTTGAGATATTTTAATTCTATAAACAAGTGCTGTTTTGTTATCGTCTGCAGACGTTTGTATTGCTTTCTGTTTTGTTTATACCCTTACAAGTGTAAATATACCGAATGTTCAAAATTGATATTAGAGCTAATAATGTCATTTTTGGAATATTTCAATTTTGTATACGGGTGCTGTTTTGTACTTGCCTGCAGACGTTTGTACCGCTTTCCATTTCGTTCGTATCTATACAGGTGTAATTATATAGAATTTTTAAAATTGATGTTACAGCTAATAATGTCATTTTATGAGAAATTTTAATTCTGTAAACGCTGTTTTGTTACCGTCTGCAGACGTTTGTATTGCTTTCCGTTTTGTTTGTATCCGTACAGGTGTAAATACACCGAGTTTTAAAAATTGATGTTACAGCTAATAGTGTCATTTTTTAAGATATTTTAATTCTGTAAACGGGTGCTGTTTTGTTACCGTCTGCAGACGTTTGTATTGCTTTCTGTTTTGTTTGCACCCTTACAGGTGTAAATATATCGAATGTTCAAAATTGACATTAGAGCTAATAATATCATTTTTGGGATATTTCAATTTTGTATACGGGTGCTGTTTTGTAATTGCCTGCAGACGTTGTACCGCTTTCCATTTTGTTCGTATCTATACAGGTGTAATTATACAGAATTTTTAAAATTGGTGTTACAGCTAATAATGTCATTTTATGAGAAATTTTAATTCTGTAAACGCTGTTTTGTTACCGTCTGCAGACGTTTGTATTGCTTTCCGTTTTGTTTGTACCCGTACAGGTGTAAATACACCGAGTTTTAAAAATTGATATTACAGCTAATAGTGTCATTTTTTAAGATATTTTAATTCTGTAAACGGGTGCTGTTTTGTTACCGTCTGCTGACGTTTGTATTGCTTTCTGTTTTGTTTATACCTTACAGGTGTAAATAACACCGAATGTTCAAAATTGATATTAGAGCTAATAATGTCACTTTGGGATATTTCAATTTTGTATACGGGTACTGTTTTGTAATTGCCTGCAGACGTTTGTACCGCTTTCCGTTTCGTTTGTACCCCTACAGGTGTAAATATACCGAATGTTCAAAATTGATGTTAAACATAATAATGTAATTTTTGTGATATTTCAATTCTGTATACGGATGCTGTTTTGTAATTGCCTGCAGACGTTTGTACCGCTTTCCATTTTGTTTGTACCTTTACAGATGTAATTATACAGAATTTTTTAAGTTTGATGTTACAGATAATAATGTCATTTTATGAGAAATTTTAATTCTGTAAACGGGTGCTGTTTTGTTGCCGTCTGCAGACGTTTGTATTGCTTTCTGTTTTGTTTGTACCCTTACAGGTGTAAATATACCGAATGTTTAAATTTGATATTAGAGCTAATAATGTCATTTTTGGGATATTTCAATTTTGTATATGGGTGCTGTTTTGTAATTGCCTGCAGACGTTTGTACCGCTTTCCATTTTGTTCGTATCTATACAGGTGTGATTATACAGAATTTTTAAAATTGATGTTACAGCTAATAGTGTCATTTTTTAAGATATTTTTATTCTGTAACGAATGTTGTTTTGTAATCGTCTGCAGACGTTTGTACCGCTTTTTGTTATGTTTGTATCCCTACAAATAAAAATATATCAAACCTATGTCGCAGAAGCCCCCCCTCGTTGTCCGCCACCCTGACGTGAAGGGGCTCACCCTTCGCAAGATTTTGCGAAGAGTGCTAAGAGCGGACAGTGCCACTAATAATGTCATTTTTGAGATATTTCTATTCTGCTTACGGGTGCTATTTTGTAATTGCCTGCAGACGTTTGTACCGCTTTCCATTTTGTTCGTATCTATACAGGTGTAATTATACAAAATTTTTAAAATTGATGTTACAGCTAATTATGTCATTTTATGAGAAATTTTAATTCTGTAAACGCTGTTTTGTTACCGTCTGCAGACGTTTGTATTGCTTTCTGCTTTGTTTATACCCTTACAGGTGTAAATATACCGAATGTTCAAAATTGATATTAGAGCTAATAATGTCATTTTTGGAATATTTCAATTTTGTATACGGGTGCTGTTTTGTAATTGCCTGCAGACGTTTGTACCGCTTTCCATTTTGTTCGTATCTATACAGGTGTAATTATATAGAATTTTTAAAATTGATGTTACAGCTAATAATGTCATTTTATGAGAAATTTTAATTCTGTAAACGCTGTTTTGTTACCGTCTGCAGACGTTTGTATTGCTTTCCGTTTTGTTTGTACCCGTACAGGTGTAAATACACCGAGTTTTAAAAATTGATGTTACAGCTAATAGTGTCATTTTTTAAGATATTTTAATTCTGTAAACGGGTGCTGTTTTGTTACCGTCTGCAGACATTTGTATTGCTTTCTGTTTTGTTTGCACCCTTACAGGTGTAAATATATCGAATGTTCAAAATTGACATTAGAGCTAATAATGTCATTTTTGGGATATTTCAATTTTGTATACGGGTGCTGTTTTGTAATTGCCTGCAGACGTTTGTACCGCTTTCCATTTTGTTCGTATCTATACAGGTGTAATTATACAGAATTTTTAAAATTGATGTTACAGCTAATAATGTCATTTTATGAGAAATTTTAATTCTGTAAACGCTGTTTTGTTACCGTCTGCAGACGTTTGTATTGCTTTCCGTTTTGTTTGTACCCGTACAGGTGTAAATACACCGAGTTTTAAAAATTGATATTACAGCTAATAGTGTCATTTTTTAAGATATTTTAATTCTGTAAACGGGTGCTGTTTTGTTACCGTCTGCTGACGTTTGTATTGCTTTCTGTTTTGTTTATACCTTACAGGTGTAAATAATACCGAATGTTCAAAATTGATATTAGAGCTAATAATGTCACTTTGGGATATTTCAATTTTGTATACGGGTGCTGTTTTGTAATTGCCTGCAGACGTTTGTACCGCTTTCCGTTTCGTTTGTACCCCTACAGGTGTAAATATACCGAATGTTCAAAATTGATGTTAAAGATAATAATGTAATTTTTGTGATATTTCAATTCTGTATACGGATGCTGTTTTGTAATTGCCTGCAGACGTTTGTACCGCTTTCCATTTTGTTTGTACCTTTACAGATGTAATTATACAGAATTTTTTAAGTTTGATGTTACAGATAATAATGTCATTTTATGAGAAATTTTAATTCTGTAAACGGGTGCTGTTTTGTTGCCGTCTGCAGACGTTTGTATTGCTTTCTGTTTTGTTTGTACCCTTACAGGTGTAAATATACCGAATGTTTAAATTTGATATTAGAGCTAATAATGTCATTTTTGGGATATTTCAATTTTGTATATGGGTGCTGTTTTGTAATTGCCTGCAGACGTTTGTACCGCTTTCCATTTTGTTCGTATCTATACAGGTGTGATTATACAGAATTTTTAATATTGATGTTACAGCTAATAGTGTCATTTTTTAAGATATTTTTATTCTGTAACGAATGTTGTTTTGTAATCGTCTGCAGACGTTTGTACCGCTTTTTGTTATGTTTATATCCCTACAAATAAAAATATATCAAACCTAGGTCGCAGAAGCCCCCCCTCGTTGTCCGCCACCCTGACGTGAAGGGGCTCACCCTTCGCAAGATTTTGCGAAGAGTGCTAAGAGCGGACAGTGCCACTAATAATGTCATTTTTGAGATATTTCTATTCTGCTTACGGGTGCTATTTTGTAATTGCCTGCAGACGTTTGTACCGCTTTCCATTTTGTTCGTATCTATACAGGTGTAATTATACAAAATTTTTAAAATTGATGTTACAGCTAATTATGTCATTTTATGAGAAATTTTAATTCTGTAAACGCTGTTTTGTTACCGTCTGCAGACGTTTGTATTGCTTTCTGTTTTGTTTATACCCTTAGGTGTAAATACACCGAGTTTTAAAAATTGATGTTGCAGTTAATAGTACCATTTTTTAAGATATTTTAATTCTGTAAACGGGCGCTGTTTTGTTACCATCTGCAGACGTTTGTATTGCTTTCTGTTTTGTTTATACCCTTATAGGTGTAAATATACCGAATGTTCAAAATTGATATTAGAGCTAATAATGTCATTTTTGGAATATTTCAATTTTGTATACGGGTGCTGTTTTGTAATTGCCTGCAGACGTTTGTATCGCTTTCCATTTTGTTCGTATCTATACAGGTGTAATTATACAGAATTTTTAAAATTGATGTTACAGCTAATAATGTCATTTTATGAGAAATTTTAATTCTGTAAACGCTGTTTTGTTACCGTCTGCAGACGTTTGTATTGCTTTCTGTTTTGTTTATACCCTTACAGGTGTAAATACACCGAGTTTTAAAAATTGATGTTGCAGTTAATAGTACCATTTTTTAAGATATTTTAATTCTGTAAACGGGCGCTGTTTTGTTACCGTCTGCAGACGTTTGTATTGCTTTCTGTTTTGTTTATACCCTTATAGGTGTAAATATACCGAATGTTCAAAATTGATATTAGAGCTAATAATGTCATTTTTGGGATATTTCAATTTTGTATACGGGTGCTGTTTTGTAATTGCCTGCAAACGTGTCATTTTTTGAGATATTTTAATTCTATAAACAAGTGCTGTTTTGTTATCGTCTGCAGACGTTTGTATTGCTT